>NC_134355.1:96714580-96822973 GCF_048569485.1 Anomaloglossus baeobatrachus | reverse complement strand
CATTTGATAAGACTAAAAGAAATCGTCTGGCATTTGTACATACATATCATCCGTTTTCTTACAAGATTCACAAATTCATTAGAAGCCACTGGAATATTTTACATAAAGGTTATCCAGAGGTAGAGGAATTTAAAACACCTTTTCTTCCATGCTTTAGGCGTCCCTCTAATTTAGGTAATAAGTTGGTTAGGGCTGACTTGGGTTCTAAGTTGACCGGCCCAGTACAGACTCACTTACTCACTCCAAGACGAGGGACTTTTCCCTGCTTGAGTTGCCCACAATGCAGTAATGTACAAAAGGGAGATAAGGTCCTACATCCTTATACTGGCCGGGGTTATCCTATAAAAGGCTTTTTCACCTGTGAAACCTCGTTTGTAGTTTATGTCATAAAATGTCCATGCGGGCTTTTATATGTAGGAGAAACAACACAGCAAGTTAAAGACCGCATTTCTCAACATAAGTCCACCATCCGGTGTGAGAAACTGACATTACCTCTTCCGTTCCATTTCCACAAACAAGGTCATAGGGTCAGCCAATTGCGTTTCCAAATTTTAGAACAGATTTTACCACATAGGAGGGGAGGTGATAGGGTTAAAACCCTGAAGCAGAGGGAAGCCTACTGGATTTTCATACTCCAAACTCTGGAGCCTAGGGGTCTTAATCGAGACTTCGACACTTCAAGCTTTATGTGAATTGCCCCAATCTTGATTCTTGTTATTCATAAGTGTTTTTTATCTTCTTTTCCTTCTAGCAGAAAAATTGATCGAGCACCGGAGATGGTCGAACCATATAGGTATTCCTTATAACCTCTTCCCCTTCCCTCCTTTCCCTAATATCCCTCACTATTAATTATTATTACTTTTTCTTTATTTTTAATTATCTTAATTTTTAATTTCCATTTCTTATTTCCATTTGTATTTCTGGTTTTCTTCTTCTTTTCTTTTATTATTATTTTTCATTTTATTTATTTATATTTAATCTTCATTATTTACATTTTTATTCTTTATTTTATTTTCATTTATTTATTTATAATTTTTTATTTATTTTTATTTTTTATTTATTTTATTATTTTATTTTTTATTTTTTATTTTTATTTTTATTTTTCTTGTTTATTTTTAGTTTTTTGCTTATTTTTATTTTAGTTTCCATTGTCTACTTTTCTATTTTTCACTTCTGATTTTATTTTTCTTATCTTCTCTCTTTTTTATTTTTTCTATTTTTTTCTTTTTTCTTTCCATTTTTTCTTCCTTTTCCTTTTTCTATATATATATTTTTCATTCTTGATTATTATCATAGTTTATAGTGTGCACTAAAGAACACCTTTTCCCATTTCCCTTCTTCCCCTATTCCCATCATTCCTTTCCTTTATCCTGTCCCTTTGTGCAATAGGGGGTAATAAACCCCTAGTCTTAATGGGTCCTGTGCTGTACTCTAAATAGCAACAGCGTCGCTCCTTCTTACACATATACAAGCGTTTCCAGCCAAAATACGTGCAGGGGTTTGCCAACCAAACCCTTTTACATATTGCCATCCACGGACGCCACTTCCGGTTTTGTTACCGGAAATGACGTTACGCTATCGTACACACATAGCATATTCTCTATTTCCATTTGAGCGGACGCTGATTAGTTCTGCGCAGGCGTTGGCCTGCCAACCAAGCCTGTGAACATAGTGCCATCCAGATTCGTCACTTCCTTTCATTATACTGGAAGTGACGTTACGCTACACCCCTGATTACACGCCCATTGTTCTATTAAGCGGGTTATTTAAACCCAGGCAGTAGACAGGCAGGTCACATGCATTACGGACCCGGAGAGGCAGCTTCTTATCTTCATATTGACAAACATTCATTCATTCTATCTTACAAGCTCTGGTGAGTTTAAAAAGCTTTACTACACTTCTAATCTAGGCATTATTGGAATTTATCTCGTTAGTTCCAGTCTTGATGATATGTATCTGTTTATCCTTTATTTATTTTTATTGTTCCCTTTTTCTATAGGAAACAGATTTCAATGTTCTGTGAATGTAGATTTATGCTTTATAGTCCAGGGACAAAGCATTTTTTCTGATATCCAGTGTTCCCTGTTGTTCCAGTTATACATGATGTATATTTGACATATTTTTTTGATTGACAAAAGATCCTTTTTGTATGAATTGAGGACACGTCTTTCAATTTATGTATATTGCATGTTAATGTTATTTCATGCCATATGATTTGTTCACGTGTTATTTTATTTTTTTGTCTTTTTTGTAGTGTTATTATACTTGATGAAGGTCGTGTGACCGAAACGTTGATTTTTGATAACACAAATATTGCTTGAAAAATATTTTGGAAAATAAAAAATCAATTTATTTTCAACCTGAGTGCCGAATTTAATATATTATTGATACGGGGTTGGACCCTATTCTGGCACCTTATCACAGCAGGAGTGCCGCACTTCTATATCTAATTGATACTCCTTTATTGCGAGCACCCAGCAAGAAGGCATGACAAGTGAAGCCTTTTCGTACACTGTTAATGAAACAGCCGACATAGTTGGACGTGTCACGCTGCAGAGTGATTTTCTTCATACATCTACACAGGAACTCCGAACTCGGGATTACCAGAGAGAATCTCGTAAACTTCAGAGTCTGGAACTACATTGTGCAACAATTGCTGAATATTTACGTGTACAAAGAATTCCTAGGGGATTAAGGGTTGGTGTTCGGCCGACCATCTTCAGTGACAATCAAGATTACTGTAACCGCTTCGAACAAATTCTTAACAAGTGCTCCTTCGATTTAATGATTTTGACCCTGGATCATTTGAGTCAGGCTATTACCTCTAAGAGAGAGGAGATTAATTCAATAGAGCATCAGTTGACTTCGACGTCTTCTACAGAGGATTTTGCCAAGATTAAGGATCAGATTACACGGGATTTACAAGCACATAAGATTGAGAATCAGAGGATAAAACGTGATAAATTCTTACGGGATACCGAAGATTATAAGAATAATCGGGTATACAGATGGCGCGACACTTCTTTTCGAATGTTTCCAAGACGTTATCAGTATTCCTCAAGCGACAACTCAGCTTCGGACACAGAATTCCCTCATATCCGACGACCAAGACCTCCTCATTTTTTAGGTCAGAGAAACCGAAGAGGTCCAAAAGGCAATCAAGGCGGGGGAAACAATGTCGCCGACTCAATCAGGTCCACAATGGTAACCAGATCCAGGTACGTCGGAATCAATTGTAGTTAATATTTCCTCAAAAAATTTATCTTATGACCAAGTTAATCTTCTTCAAAAGGGCCTTTCCTTTTGTCCATCATACAATTTCAATTGTTTTCAGTTACAAATGGATCTATTAAGGTTTTATCGTAATTTACGTATTAAGGCACACTTTGCATCAATCCCCAGTACTGGTCTACGACCACTAGAACCCTCTACAATGAAGACTCCTATTAATATAAAAGATCTAGGACTTAAAACCAAGAGCACATTTATGCCTCCTAAAAATAATCCTCCAGTAGAAACCTTTATAGGCCTACTGGAGAAGGATGTAGCATCATTTTTTAGGGAGTTATCAAATAAATCACTATACTGTCCCTCCAATTTTTCTGCCAAGGATCAGACTGCTTTAACATCACTAATTGAAGATAAGAATGTTATTATCAAACAGGCAGATAAAGGTGGGGCATTAGTGGTTATGGACCGGCATACTTATCTACAGGAGATAGATAGACAATTAAGTGTTAATGAGGTATATGGGGTCTTATCTCACAATCCAACAGCTAGAATACGTGACAGAATTAGAACCGTTACCGACCACTATCTACAGAAGGGTATTATTGACAAAAAGACTTTTGATTTTTTACAAAAACAAAATCCTACTGTTCCAGTCTTTTATGTGTTGCCTAAATTCATAAAACGCTAGTTAATCCCCCTGGAAGACCGATAGTGGCGGGCAACGGATTCTATTTT
Organism: Anomaloglossus baeobatrachus; assembly: GCF_048569485.1. Taxonomy (NCBI): domain Eukaryota; kingdom Metazoa; phylum Chordata; class Amphibia; order Anura; family Aromobatidae; genus Anomaloglossus; species Anomaloglossus baeobatrachus. Next base: position 96,819,007 of record NC_134355.1, on the reverse strand, counting down.
GTCACCTCTGGCGATTCTTCTTGAGAGATTATTGACTCCATTAATTAAAGAGACATTGTCTTTTCTCCTAGATACTAACCATTTCTTACAAGTACTTAAAAATTTGGGCAATATTCCTTCTGATGCTTTATTAGTTACTTGGGACGTGACGAGCTTATATACCTCTATTACTCACAGTAAAGGCAAGACAGCAGTACATGACTTATTGTTAAAGAATAATTTTCCGGTTGATGTATGTGAGTGTTGTTTGGATTTTCTAGATATTGTTTTGACTGAAAACTTCTTTTTATTCCAGGACACTTACTATATTCAAAAACAAGGTACCGCGATGGGGTCCAATGTAGCACCCCCCTACGCTAACGCTTATATGTCATTTTTTGAAGAAAAATTTATATACACACATCAAGGGTTTCAAGAACATTGTGTTTGTTGGAAAAGATATATTGACGACGTATTTTGCGTATGGGGGGGCTCATTGGACTCTCTCATGGAGTTTCATCAGTACATTAATGGTATATGGTCCGAACTTCAATTTGTCATGCAATATCATTTACAACAGATAAACTATCTAGATACAACCATCATTAAGGACAGCAGAGGTCACTTACAAACTGATCTATTTGTAAAGCCTACAGATAGGAATAATTTACTTTTATATGACAGCTGTCATCCGAAAGCGACAAGGAATTCCATTCCCAAGTCACAATTTTTAAGAGTACATAGGATTGTTAGCCAACCCGAGACTAAGAATAATAGATTGCAAGAAATGGAATCTAAGTTTTTAGCAAGAGGCTATCCTAAGGGGATTTTGAACAGTGATGCTTACTATTCCGACATCAACATTTGATAAGACTAAAAGAAATCGTCTGGCATTTGTACATACATATCATCCGTTTTCTTACAAGATTCACAAATTCATTAGAAGCCACTGGAATATTTTACATAAAGGTTATCCAGAGGTAGAGGAATTTAAAACACCTTTTCTTCCATGCTTTAGGCGTCCCTCTAATTTAGGTAATAAGTTGGTTAGGGCTGACTTGGGTTCTAAGTTGACCGCCCAGTACAGACTCACTTACTCACTCCAAGACGAGGGACTTTTCCCTGCTTGAGTTGCCCACAATGCAGTAATGTACAAAAGGGAGATAAGGTCCTACATCCTTATACTGGCCGGGGTTATCCTATAAAAGGCTTTTTCACCTGTGAAACCTCGTTTGTAGTTTATGTCATAAAATGTCCATGCGGGCTTTTATATGTAGGAGAAACAACACAGCAAGTTAAAGACCGCATTTCTCAACATAAGTCCACCATCCGGTGTGAGAAACTGAACATTACCTCTTCCGTTCCATTTCCACAAACAAGGTCATAGGGTCAGCCAATTGCGTTTCCAAATTTTAGAACAGATTTTACCACATAGGAGGGGAGGTGATAGGGTTAAAACCCTGAAGCAGAGGGAAGCCTACTGGATTTTCATACTCCAAACTCTGGAGCCTAGGGGTCTTAATCGAGACTTCGACACTTCAAGCTTTATGTGAATTGCCCCAATCTTGATTCTTGTTATTCATAAGTGTTTTTTATCTTCTTTTCCTTCTAGCAGAAAAATTGATCGAGCACCGGAGATGGTCGAACCATATAGGTATTCCTTATAACCTCTTCCCCTTCCCTCCTTTCCCTAATATCCCTCACTATTAATTATTATTACTTTTTCTTTATTTTTAATTATCTTAATTTTTAATTTCCATTTCTTATTTCCATTTGTATTTCTGGTTTTCTTCTTCTTTTCTTTTATTATTATTTTTCATTTTATTTATTTATATTTAATCTTCATTATTTACATTTTTATTCTTTATTTTATTTTCATTTATTTATTTATAATTTTTTATTTATTTTTATTTTTTATTTATTTTATTATTTTATTTTTTATTTTTTATTTTTATTTTTATTTTTCTTGTTTATTTTTAGTTTTTTGCTTATTTTTTATTTTAGTTTCCATTGTCTACTTTTCTATTTTTCACTTCTGATTTTATTTTTCTTATCTTCTCTCTTTTTTATTTTTTCTATTTTTTCTTTTTTCTTTCCATTTTTCTTCCTTTTCCTTTTTCTATATATATATTTTTCATTCTTGATTATTATCATAGTTTATAGTGTGCACTAAAGAACACCTTTTCCCATTTCCCTTCTTCCCTATTCCCATCATTCCTTTCCTTTATCCTGTCCCTTTGTGCAATAGGGGTAATAAACCCCTAGTCTTAATGGGTCCTGTGCTGTACTCTAAATAGCAACAGCGTCGCTCCTTCTTACACATATACAAGCGTTTCCAGCCAAAATACGTGCAGGGGTTTGCAACCAAACCCTTTTACATATTGCCATCCACGGACGCCACTTCCGGTTTGTTACCGGAAATGACGTTACGCTATCGTACACACATAGCATATTCTCTATTTCCATTTGAGCGGACGCTGATTAGTTCTGCGCAGGCGTTGGCCTGCCAACCAAGCCTGTGAACATAGTGCCATCCAGATTCGTCACTTCCTTTCATTATACTGGAAGTGACGTTACGCTACACCCTGATTACACGCCCATTGTTCTATTAAGCGGGTTATTTAAACCCAGGCAGTAGACAGGCAGGTCACATGCATTACGGACCCGGAGAGGCAGCTTCTTATCTTCATATTGACAAACATTCATTCATTCTATCTTACAAGCTCTGGTGAGTTTAAAAAGCTTTACTACACTTCTAATCTAGGCATTATTGGAATTTATCTCGTTAGTTCCAGTCTTGATGATATGTATCTGTTTATCCTTTATTTATTTTTATTGTTCCCTTTTTCTATAGGAAACAGATTTCAATGTTCTGTGAATGTAGATTTATGCTTTATAGTCCAGGGACAAAGCATTTTTTCTGATATCCAGTGTTCCCTGTTGTTCCAGTTATACATGATGTATATTTGACATATTTTTTTGATTGACAAAAAGATCCTTTTTGTATGAATTGAGGACACGTCTTTCAATTTATGTATATTGCATGTTAATGTTATTTCATGCCATATGATTTGTTCACGTGTTTATTTTATTTTTTTTGTTTTTTTTGTAGTGTTATTATACTTGATGAAGGTCGTGTGACCGAAACGTTGATTTTTGATAACACAAATATTGCTTGAAAAATATTTTGGAAAATAAAAAATCAATTTATTTTCAACCTGAGTGCCGAATTTAATATATTATTGATACGGGGTTGGACCCTATTCTGGCACCTTATCACAGCAGGAGTGCCGCACTTCTATATCTAATTGATACTCCTTTATTGCGAGCACCCAGCAAGAAGGCATGACAAGTGAAGCCTTTTCGTACACTGTTAATGAAACAGCCGACATAGTTGGACGTGTCACGCTGCAGAGTGATTTTCTTCATACATCTACACAGGAACTCCGAACTCGGGATTACCAGAGAGAATCTCGTAAACTTCAGAGTCTGGAACTACATTGTGCAACAATTGCTGAATATTTACGTGTACAAAGAATTCCTAGGGGATTAAGGGTTGGTGTTCGGCCGACCATCTTCAGTGACAATCAAGATTACTGTAACCGCTTCGAACAAATTCTTAACAAGTGCTCCTTCGATTTAATGACTTTGACCCTGGATCATTTGAGTCAGGCTATTACCTCTAAGAGAGAGGAGATTAATTCAATAGAGCATCAGTTGACTTCGACGTCTTCTACAGAGGATTTTGCCAAGATTAAGGATCAGATTACACGGGATTTACAAGCACATAAGATTGAGAATCAGAGGATAAAACGTGATAAATTCTTACGGGATACCGAAGATTATAAGAATAATCGGGTATACAGATGGCGCGACACTTCTTTTCGAATGTTTCCAAGACGTTATCAGTATTCCTCAAGCGACAACTCAGCTTCGGACACAGAATTCCCTCATATCCGACGACCAAGACCTCCTCATTTTTTAGGTCAGAGAAACCGAAGAGGTCCAAAAGGCAATCAAGGCGGGGGAAACAATGTCGCCGACTCAATCAGGTCCACAATGGTAACCAGATCCCAGGTACGTCGGAATCAATTGTAGTTAATATTTCCTCAAAAAATTTATCTTATGACCAAGTTAATCTTCTTCAAAAGGGCCTTTCCTTTTGTCCATCATACAATTTCAATTGTTTTCAGTTACAAATGGATCTATTAAGGTTTTATCGTAATTTACGTATTAAGGCACACTTTGCATCAATCCCCAGTACTGGTCTACGACCACTAGAACCCTCTACAATGAAGACTCCTATTAATATAAAAGATCTAGGACTTAAAACCAAGAGCACATTTATGCCTCCTAAAAATAATCCTCCAGTAGAAACCTTTATAGGCCTACTGGAGAAGGATGTAGCATCATTTTTTAGAGAGTTATCAAATAAATCACTATATTGTCCCTCCAATTTTTCTGCCAAGGATCAGACTGCTTTAACATCACTAATTGAAGATAAGAATGTTATTATCAAACAGGCAGATAAAGGTGGGGCATTAGTGGTTATGGACCGGCATACTTATCTACAGGAGATAGATAGACAATTAAGTGTTAATGAGGTATATGGGGTCTTATCTCACAATCCAACAGCTAGAATACGTGACAGAATTAGAACCGTTACCGACCACTATCTACAGAAGGGTATTATTGACAAAAAGACTTTTGATTTTTTACAAAAACAAAATCCTACTGTTCCAGTCTTTTATGTGTTGCCTAAAATTCATAAAACGCTAGTTAATCCCCCTTGAAGACCGATAGTGGCGGGCACGGATTCTATTTTGTCACCTCTGGCGATTCTTCTTGAGAGATTATTGACTCCATTAATTAAAGAGACATTGTCTTTTCTCCTAGATACTAACCATTTCTTACAAGTACTTAAAAATTTGGGCAATATTCCTTCTGATGCTTTATTAGTTACTTGGGACGTGACGAGCTTATATACCTCTATTACTCACAGTAAAGGCAAGACAGCAGTACATGACTTATTGTTAAAGAATAATTTTCCGGTTGATGTATGTGAGTGTTGTTTGGATTTTCTAGATATTGTTTTGACTGAAAACTTCTTTTTATTCCAGGACACTTACTATATTCAAAAACAAGGTACCGCGATGGGGTCCAATGTAGCACCCCCCTACGCTAACGCTTATATGTCATTTTTTGAAGAAAAATTTATATACACACATCAAGGGTTTCAAGAACATTGTGTTTGTTGGAAAAGATATATTGACGACGTATTTTGCGTATGGGGGGGCTCATTGGACTCTCTCATGGAGTTTCATCAGTACATTAATGGTATATGGTCCGAACTTCAATTTGTCATGCAATATCATTTACAACAGATAAACTATCTAGATACAACCATCATTAAGGACAGCAGAGGTCACTTACAAACTGATCTATTTGTAAAGCCTACAGATAGGAATAATTTACTTTTATATGACAGCTGTCATCCGAAAGCGACAAGGAATTCCATTCCCAAGTCACAATTTTTAAGAGTACATAGGATTGTTAGCCAACCCGAGACTAAGAATAATAGATTGCAAGAAATGGAATCTAAGTTTTTAGCAAGAGGCTATCCTAAGGGGATTTTGAACAGTGATGCTACTATTCCGACATCAACATTTGATAAGACTAAAAGAAATCGTCTGGCATTTGTACATACATATCATCCGTTTTCTTACAAGATTCACAAATTCATTAGAAGCCACTGGAATATTTTACATAAAGGTTATCCAGAGGTAGAGGAATTTAAAACACCTTTTCTTCCATGCTTTAGGCGTCCCTCTAATTTAGGTAATAAGTTGGTTAGGGCTGACTTGGGTTCTAAGTTGACCGGCCCAGTACAGACTCACTTACTCACTCCAAGACGAGGGACTTTTCCCTGCTTGAGTTGCCCACAATGCAGTAATGTACAAAAGGGAGATAAGGTCCTACATCCTTATACTGGCCGGGGTTATCCTATAAAAGGCTTTTTCACCTGTGAAACCTCGTTTGTAGTTTATGTCATAAAATGTCCATGCGGGCTTTTATATGTAGGAGAAACAACACAGCAAGTTAAAGACCGCATTTCTCAACATAAGTCCACCATCCGGTGTGAGAAACTGACATTACCTCTTCCGTTCCATTTCCACAAACAAGGTCATAGGGTCAGCCAATTGCGTTTCCAAATTTTAGAACAGATTTTACCACATAGGAGAGGAGGTGATAGGGTTAAAACCCTGAAGCAGAGGGAAGCCTACTGGATTTTCATACTCCAAACTCTGGAGCCTAGGGGTCTTAATCGAGACTTCGACACTTCAAGCTTTATGTGAATTGCCCCAATCTTGATTCTTGTTATTCATAAGTGTTTTTTATCTTCTTTTCCTTCTAGCAGAAAAATTGATCGAGCACCGGAGATGGTCGAACCATATAGGTATTCCTTATAACCTCTTCCCCTTCCCTCCTTTCCCTAATATCCCTCACTATTAATTATTATTACTTTTTCTTTATTTTTAATTATCTTAATTTTTAATTTCCATTTCTTATTTCCATTTGTATTTCTGGTTTTCTTCTTCTTTTCTTTTATTATTATTTTTCATTTTATTTATTTATATTTAATCTTCATTATTTACATTTTTATTCTTTATTTTATTTTCATTTATTTATTTATAATTTTTTATTTATTTTTATTTTTTATTTATTTTATTATTTTATTTTTTATTTTTTATTTTTATTTTTATTTTTCTTGTTTATTTTTAGTTTTTTGCTTATTTTTATTTTAGTTTCCATTGTCTACTTTTCTATTTTTCACTTCTGATTTTATTTTTCTTATCTTCTCTCTTTTTTATTTTTTCTATTTTTTCTTTTTTCTTTCCATTTTTCTTCCTTTTCCTTTTTCTATATATATATTTTTCATTCTTGATTATTATCATAGTTTATAGTGTGCACTAAAGAACACCTTTTCCCATTTCCCTTCTTCCCTATTCCCATCATTCCTTTCCTTTATCCTGTCCCTTTGTGCAATAGGGGTAATAAACCCCTAGTCTTAATGGGTCCTGTGCTGTACTCTAAATAGCAACAGCGTCGCTCCTTCTTACACATATACAAGCGTTTCCAGCCAAAATACGTGCAGGGGTTTGCCAACCAAACCCTTTTACATATTGCCATCCACGGACGCCACTTCCGGTTTGTTACCGGAAATGACGTTACGCTATCGTACACACATAGCATATTCTCTATTTCCATTTGAGCGGACGCTGATTAGTTCTGCGCAGGCGTTGGCCTGCCAACCAAGCCTGTGAACATAGTGCCATCCAGATTCGTCACTTCCTTTCATTATACTGGAAGTGACGTTACGCTACACCCTGATTACACGCCCATTGTTCTATTAAGCGGGTTATTTAAACCCAGGCAGTAGACAGGCAGGTCACATGCATTACGGACCCGGAGAGGCAGCTTCTTATCTTCATATTGACAAACATTCATTCATTCTATCTTACAAGCTCTGGTGAGTTTAAAAAGCTTTACTACACTTCTAATCTAGGCATTATTGGAATTTATCTCGTTAGTTCCAGTCTTGATGATATGTATCTGTTTATCCTTTATTTATTTTTATTGTTCCCTTTTTCTATAGGAAACAGATTTCAATGTTCTGTGAATGTAGATTTATGCTTTATAGTCCAGGGACAAAGCATTTTTTCTGATATCCAGTGTTCCCTGTTGTTCCAGTTATACATGATGTATATTTGACATATTTTTTTGATTGACAAAAAGATCCTTTTTGTATGAATTGAGGACACGTCTTTCAATTTATGTATATTGCATGTTAATGTTATTTCATGCCATATGATTTGTTCACGTGTTTATTTTATTTTTTTGTCTTTTTTGTAGTGTTATTATACTTGATGAAGGTCGTGTGACCGAAACGTTGATTTTTGATAACACAAATATTGCTTGAAAAATATTTTGGAAAATAAAAAATCAATTTATTTTCAACCTGAGTGCCGAATTTAATATATTATTGATACGGGGTTGGACCCTATTCTGGCACCTTATCACAGCAGGAGTGCCGCACTTCTATATCTAATTGATACTCCTTTATTGCGAGCACCCAGCAAGAAGGCATGACAAGTGAAGCCTTTTCGTACACTGTTAATGAAACAGCCGACATAGTTGGACGTGTCACGCTGCAGAGTGATTTTCTTCATACATCTACACAGGAACTCCGAACTCGGGATTACCAGAGAGAATCTCGTAAACTTCAGAGTCTGGAACTACATTGTGCAACAATTGCTGAATATTTACGTGTACAAAGAATTCCTAGGGGATTAAGGGTTGGTGTTCGGCCGACCATCTTCAGTGACAATCAAGATTACTGTAACCGCTTCGAACAAATTCTTAACAAGTGCTCCTTCGATTTAATGACTTTGACCCTGGGTCATTTGAGTCAGGCTATTACCTCTAAGAGAGAGGAGATTAATTCAATAGAGCATCAGTTGACTTCGACGTCTTCTACAGAGGATTTTGCCAAGATTAAGGATCAGATTACACGGGATTTACAAGCACATAAGATTGAGAATCAGAGGATAAAACGTGATAAATTCTTACGGGATACCGAAGATTATAAGAATAATCGGGTATACAGATGGCGCGACACTTCTTTTCGAATGTTTCCAAGACGTTATCAGTATTCCTCAAGCGACAACTCAGCTTCGGACACAGAATTCCCTCATATCCGACGACCAAGACCTCCTCATTTTTTAGGTCAGAGAAACCGAAGAGGTCCAAAAGGCAATCAAGGCGGGGGAAACAATGTCGCCGACTCAATCAGGTCCACAATGGTAACCAGATCCCAGGTACGTCGGAATCAATTGTAGTTAATATTTCCTCAAAAAATTTATCTTATGACCAAGTTAATCTTCTTCAAAAGGGCCTTTCCTTTTGTCCATCATACAATTTCAATTGTTTTCAGTTACAAATGGATCTATTAAGGTTTTATCGTAATTTACGTATTAAGGCACACTTTGCATCAATCCCCAGTACTGGTCTACGACCACTAGAACCCTCTACAATGAAGACTCCTATTAATATAAAAGATCTAGGACTTAAAACCAAGAGCACATTTATGCCTCCTAAAAATAATCCTCCAGTAGAAACCTTTATAGGCCTACTGGAGAAGGATGTAGCATCATTTTTTAGAGAGTTATAAAATAAATCACTATATTGTCCCTCCAATTTTTCTGCCAAGGATCAGACTGCTTTAACATCACTAATTGAAGATAAGAATGTTATTATCAAACAGGCAGATAAAGGTGGGGCATTAGTGGTTATGGACCGGCATACTTATCTACAGGAGATAGATAGACAATTAAGTGTTAATGAGGTATATGGGGTCTTATCTCACAATCCAACAGCTAGAATACGTGACAGAATTAGAACCGTTACCGACCACTATCTACAGAAGGGTATTATTGACAAAAAGACTTTTGATTTTTTACAAAAACAAAATCCTACTGTTCCAGTCTTTTATGTGTTGCCTAAAATTCATAAAACGCTAGTTAATCCCCCTTGAAGACCGATAGTGGCGGGCACGGATTCTATTTTGTCACCTCTGGCGATTCTTCTTGAGAGATTATTGACTCCATTAATTAAAGAGACATTGTCTTTTCTCCTAGATACTAACCATTTCTTACAAGTACTTAAAAATTTGGGCAATATTCCTTCTGATGCTTTATTAGTTACTTGGGACGTGACGAGCTTATATACCTCTATTACTCACAGTAAAGGCAAGACAGCAGTACATGACTTATTGTTAAAGAATAATTTTCCGGTTGATGTATGTGAGTGTTGTTTGGATTTTCTAGATATTGTTTTGACTGAAAACTTCTTTTTATTCCAGGACACTTACTATATTCAAAAACAAGGTACCGCGATGGGGTCCAATGTAGCACCCCCCTACGCTAACGCTTATATGTCATTTTTTGAAGAAAAATTTATATACACACATCAAGGGTTTCAAGAACATTGTGTTTGTTGGAAAAGATATATTGACGACGTATTTTGCGTATGGGGGGGCTCATTGGACTCTCTCATGGAGTTTCATCAGTACATTAATGGTATATGGTCCGAACTTCAATTTGTCATGCAATATCATTTACAACAGATAAACTATCTAGATACAACCATCATTAAGGACAGCAGAGGTCACTTACAAACTGATCTATTTGTAAAGCCTACAGATAGGAATAATTTACTTTTATATGACAGCTGTCATCCGAAAGCGACAAGGAATTCCATTCCCAAGTCACAATTTTTAAGAGTACATAGGATTGTTAGCCAACCCGAGACTAAGAATAATAGATTGCAAGAAATGGAATCTAAGTTTTTAGCAAGAGGCTATCCTAAGGGGATTTTGAACAGTGATGCTACTATTCCGACATCAACATTTGATAAGACTAAAAGAAATCGTCTGGCATTTGTACATACATATCATCCGTTTTCTTACAAGATTCACAAATTCATTAGAAGCCACTGGAATATTTTACATAAAGGTTATCCAGAGGTAGAGGAATTTAAAACACCTTTTCTTCCATGCTTTAGGCGTCCCTCTAATTTAGGTAATAAGTTGGTTAGGGCTGACTTGGGTTCTAAGTTGACCGGCCCAGTACAGACTCACTTACTCACTCCAAGACGAGGGACTTTTCCCTGCTTGAGTTGCCCACAATGCAGTAATGTACAAAAGGGAGATAAGGTCCTACATCCTTATACTGGCCGGGGTTATCCTATAAAAGGCTTTTTCACCTGTGAAACCTCGTTTGTAGTTTATGTCATAAAATGTCCATGCGGGCTTTTATATGTAGGAGAAACAACACAGCAAGTTAAAGACCGCATTTCTCAACATAAGTCCACCATCCGGTGTGAGAAACTGACATTACCTCTTCCGTTCCATTTCCACAAACAAGGTCATAGGGTCAGCCAATTGCGTTTCCAAATTTTAGAACAGATTTTACCACATAGGAGAGGAGGTGATAGGGTTAAAACCCTGAAGCAGAGGGAAGCCTACTGGATTTTCATACTCCAAACTCTGGAGCCTAGGGGTCTTAATCGAGACTTCGACACTTCAAGCTTTATGTGAATTGCCCCAATCTTGATTCTTGTTATTCATAAGTGTTTTTTATCTTCTTTTCCTTCTAGCAGAAAAATTGATCGAGCACCGGAGATGGTCGAACCATATAGGTATTCCTTATAACCTCTTCCCCTTCCCTCCTTTCCCTAATATCCCTCACTATTAATTATTATTACTTTTTCTTTATTTTTAATTATCTTAATTTTTAATTTCCATTTCTTATTTCCATTTGTATTTCTGGTTTTCTTCTTCTTTTCTTTTATTATTATTTTTCATTTTATTTATTTATATTTAATCTTCATTATTTACATTTTTATTCTTTATTTTATTTTCATTTATTTATTTATAATTTTTTATTTATTTTTATTTTTTATTTATTTTATTATTTTATTTTTTATTTTTTATTTTTATTTTTATTTTTCTTGTTTATTTTTAGTTTTTTGCTTATTTTTATTTTAGTTTCCATTGTCTACTTTTCTATTTTTCACTTCTGATTTTATTTTTCTTATCTTCTCTCTTTTTTATTTTTTCTATTTTTTCTTTTTTCTTTCCATTTTTCTTCCTTTTCCTTTTTCTATATATATATTTTTCATTCTTGATTATTATCATAGTTTATAGTGTGCACTAAAGAACACCTTTTCCCATTTCCCTTCTTCCCTATTCCCATCATTCCTTTCCTTTATCCTGTCCCTTTGTGCAATAGGGGTAATAAACCCCTAGTCTTAATGGGTCCTGTGCTGTACTCTAAATAGCAACAGCGTCGCTCCATCTTACACATATACAAGCGTTTCCAGCCAAAATACGTGCAGGGGTTTGCCAACCAAACCCTTTTACATATTGCCATCCACGGACGCCACTTCCGGTTTGTTACCGGAAATGACGTTACGCTATCGTACACACATAGCATATTCTCTATTTCCATTTGAGCGGACGCTGATTAGTTCTGCGCAGGCGTTGGCCTGCCAACCAAGCCTGTGAACATAGTGCCATCCAGATTCGTCACTTCCTTTCATTATACTGGAAGTGACGTTACGCTACACCCTGATTACACGCCCATTGTTCTATTAAGCGGGTTATTTAAACCCAGGCAGTAGACAGGCAGGTCACATGCATTACGGACCCGGAGAGGCAGCTTCTTATCTTCATATTGACAAACATTCATTCATTCTATCTTACAAGCTCTGGTGAGTTTAAAAAGCTTTACTACACTTCTAATCTAGGCATTATTGGAATTTATCTCGTTAGTTCCAGTCTTGATGATATGTATCTGTTTATCCTTTATTTATTTTTATTGTTCCCTTTTTCTATAGGAAACAGATTTCAATGTTCTGTGAATGTAGATTTATGCTTTATAGTCCAGGGACAAAGCATTTTTTCTGATATCCAGTGTTCCCTGTTGTTCCAGTTATACATGATGTATATTTGACATATTTTTTTGATTGACAAAAAGATCCTTTTTGTATGAATTGAGGACACGTCTTTCAATTTATGTATATTGCATGTTAATGTTATTTCATGCCATATGATTTGTTCACGTGTTTATTTTATTTTTTTGTCTTTTTTGTAGTGTTATTATACTTGATGAAGGTCGTGTGACCGAAACGTTGATTTTTGATAACACAAATATTGCTTGAAAAATATTTTGGAAAATAAAAAATCAATTTATTTTCAACCTGAGTGCCGAATTTAATATATTATTGATACGGGGTTGGACCCTATTCTGGCACCTTATCACAGCAGGAGTGCCGCACTTCTATATCTCATAGATTTTCCTATGGCGAGTTGCACCAGTCACTATAATAATCTAAGATTCTGATGCAATATTTATTAATAAGCCTGGTTTTTGTGAACGCAGATACAGTATTAGTCACTTTCTTGAATATTTATGTGCAACACGAATACCGCTTTACCCTTGCATACCATTTTTATTGTGTGGTGTTTTTCTTATATGTATTTTGGTGATAATAAAATTATTTGATTTACTGTGACGTGATAAACTCCTTTTTGGATGAAAAAATTCTTATTTCTTCCTATAGGATACATTCTGATTTCTGGAGTGTCCATAGATGGATTTGACCAATTGTGTGGTATTAAAGGAATAAATAGACTATTTTTTCACAGAAAAAAATCTAGAACTACAAATAGTATTTCATATGAAAAAATGAGTATGTCCAATATGTGATATTTCAATAAAAAATAATGGTGTAAATGATGTAATCATTTTTTTTTTTTTTTTAAATGGTTCAGGAACACTTAATACTATAAAGAAGGTTTTTGATTAAATGCAAAATGACATTGAGAATAAATGGAACATTAGTAAAGCAACAATAGATACTGCTTTTTGTTTAACCCTAATGGAACCCTAGTATCCTTTTTAAAAATCCAAAAAGCTGCTCTGTGGAATAATCTGTACCGATGATCACAACCTCGCATTATGGACCCAGATGGATCCAACGTATGTATAGAAGTAAAGTGTAAGGAGATGCATGACTAATGTTGGGTCCTCCTAATTAGTAATTGGTGGACACGGACTGTAAAAGTCTGGATCCGCGCAGTTTCCGAGTACCGGGTGCGAGCCCAGAGTTCTCAGGGAATTCCGACTAATGATCCTGATCCTGCACTCGGAAAATTTAAGAAAAAAAAAAGAAAAATCAAGAAAATAAGAATGAAGCAAGCTCTTTATACTTACAGAGTTTCCAGTGTGGCTGATAAATGCTCCAGCCGCTCATTCTTTTTCTGGGGCTTCTCATTATTGCTCATCCATATGCACTGCTTTCTCCACCCACCAAGTCAGACTCGCCCCCATCTTGTGTAGCAGCGTCTGACTGCAACCAATCACAAGCACTGTTTGCAGGTCACTATCATGGTGTAAAAATACATAAATAAAACATTTGGCATAGGGCCCCCCCATGTTATGATACCCAGCACAGATAAAGCACACGGTTATAGGCTACAGCCCCCAGCCGTGTGCTTATCTTAGCTGTGTATCAAAATTGGAGAAACCGCATGTGGCTTTTAGTATTACTCTTATTATTATTATTATTATTATTATTATAAATAATAAAAAACAGCATGCAGTCCTCCCTAATTTTAATACTCAACCATGATAAAACCAGAGAGCTGGGGGCTGGTATTCTCTTGCTGGAGAGAACCTGGGTTATTGGAATGCCGGAGTGTGTGAGCACACACCGGCATTTTGTATGATGCCCTTTTGGGCCTTCCCTTTTATAACAGTATACATCTCCAGTTCGTAGTAGACTTCCAGCCTGAAAAAAAAAATGTTTATTTATATACTAGAAGCACTATGGACTATGAGCTAACTATGTATTGAAATGTTGGGCCCCTACCCCATTAATTTGATAACTCATGTGCAGGCTGCAGTATTATTGGTAGATGGCTATTTCCTAGAAGTGCGAATTTGAATAATCTTATATTTCCTAGTCCTGGACACATTTTGGACAGTATTGGTCCATGCCATTTAGAAGCATATAGGACTTTTCAATTACGGTATATACATCCTATACGTATGGTGCTGTGAGAAACCCTGATACCATTTTGTGCCCGGATTTGGAACCATCCATCCGGCCAGTGGCGTAGCAAAGGGGGGGGGGGCGGAGGGGGCGGTCCGCCCCGGGCGGCATGTGTCAGGGGGGGCGGCATTTTGGCCACTCACCTTCAGTTCTGCTGCCCCCGGGCCGAGTTCCGGGGCCCGGAGTCCTCAGCAGGAAACTGTGGCTGCTGTCTCTTTAAGGCATGCAGACCACAGTGTCCTGCTGGATTGAGCTTCATCTGTTGGCGGAGCTACCACCCGGCGTCTGCTCTGTCCCACAGAGATGAAGGAGTTCCAGCCAGCAACCCCCAGCACAGCGCTGGCCTCCGGCGCTGTGTGGGCTCCCTCTTCCCTCTCATCCGTGTCCGAGCGGTAAGTGCTACCCCCCTCCCCCCCTCGACCTGTATACTCCCTCCCAGCCACCCGGTTTATGGGCCCAAGTGAGCTGCATGGGCTTTCCCCACCTCAGGAGCTGCGTGTGCGGGCCCCCAGGAGACGCGTGTGTTGGTGCAGGCTCAGCTCTGCTACATCTGCCCTGTGCTTGGTGCAGGCACAGCTCTGCTACATCTGCCCTGTGCTTGGTGTAGGCTCGGCTCTGCTACATCTGCCTTGTGCTTGGTGCAGGCTCAGCTCTGCTACATCTGCCCTGTGTCTGATGCAGACTCAGCTCTGCTACATCTGCCCTGTGCTTGGTGTAGGCTTAGCTCTGCTACATCTGCCCTGTGCTTGGTTCAGGCTCAGCTCTGCTACATCTGCCCTGTGCTTTGTGCAGGCTCAGCTCTGCTACATCTGCCCTGTGTCTGGTGCAGGCTCAGCTCTGCTACATCTGCCCTGTGTCTGGTGCAGGCTCAGCTCTGCTACATCTGCCCTGTGTCTGGTGCAGGCTCAGCTCTGCTACATCTGCCCTGTGTCTGGTGCAGGCTCAGCTCTGCTACATCTTCCCTGTGTCTGGTGCAGACTCAGCTCTGCTACATCTGCCCTGTGTCTGGTGCAGGCTCAGCTCTGCTACATCTGCCCTGTGTCTGGTACAGGCTAGGCTCTGCTACATCTGCCCTGTGTCTGGTGCAGGCTCAGCTCTGCTACATCTGCCCTGTGTCTGGTGCAGGCTCAGCTCTGCTACATCTGCCCTGTGTCTGGTGCAGGCTCAGCTCTGCTACATCTGCCCTGTGTCTGGTGCAGGCTCAGCTCTGCTACATCTACCCTGTGTCTGGTGCAGGCTCAGCTCTGCTACATCTGCCCTGTGTCTGGTGCAGGCTCAGCTCTGCTACATCTGCCCTGTGTCTGGTGCAGGCTCAGTTCTGCTACATCTGCCCTGTGCTTGGTGCAGGCTCAGCTCCACTACATCTGCCCTGTGCTTGGTGCAGGCTCAGCTCCGCTACATCTGCCCTGTGCTTGGTGCAGGCTCAGCTCTGCTACAGCTGCTTTGTGCTTGGTGCAGGCTCAGCTCCTCTACATCTGCCCTGTGCTTGGTGCAGGCTCAGCTTCGCTACATCTGCCCTGTGCTTGGTGCAGGCTCAGCTCTGCAGCAGCCGCGTGTGCAGGCCCCCAAAAGCCGCGTGTGTGTCTATATGTGCAGCAGAGTTGTGTGTGTATGTATGTATGCAGTAGAGCTGTGTGTGTCTGTCTGTATGTAGCAGAGTTGTGTCTGTATGCATGTATGCAGCAGCTACAGAGTTGTGTGTCTGTATGTATGCTGCAGAGTTTTGTGTCTGTATGCAGTAGAGCTGTGTCTGTATAAATGCAGCACAGCTGTGTGTGTCTGTATAAATGCAGTAGAGCTGTGTGTGTCTGTATGCATGCTGCACAGTTGTGTGTCTGTCTGTATGCAGTTGTGTGTCTGTATGCAGCAGAGCTGTGTGTCTGTATGTATGCTGCAGAGTTGTCTGTATGCAATAGAGCTGTGTGTGTCTTTATAAATGCAGTAGAGCTGTGTGTGTCTGTATAAATGCAGTAGAGCTGTGTGTGTCTGTATAAATGCAGTAGAGCTGTGTGTGTCTGTATAAATGCAGTAGAGCTGTGTGTGTCTGTATGTATGCAGCAGAGCTGTGTGTGTCTGTATGTATGCAGCAGAGTTGTGTGTGTGTGTGTGTGAATGTATTCATGTATGCAGCAGCTACAGAGTTGTGTGTGTCTGTATGTATGCTGCAGAGTTGTGTGTCTGTCTGTATGTATGCAGTTGTGTGTGTCTGTATGCAGCAGAGTTGTGTGTGTCTGTATGTATGCTGCAGAGTTGTGTGTCTGTATGCAGCAGAGCTGTGTGTCTGTATGTATGCAGCAGAGTTTTGTGTGTCTGTATGTATGCAGCAGAGTTTTGTGTGTCTGTATGTATGCAGCAGAGTTTTATGTGTCTGTATGTATGCAGCAGAGCTGTGTGTGTTTGTATGTATGCAGCAGAGCTGTGTATGTGTATAATAGGCCTACATGTGTGTAAAAAGGTGAAAGTCTAGGACTAATAGCAGCAGTCTACAATTAGATCTTTGATTGTAGTTCCATGAAAAATAAATATTTTGATGGTTTTCCAAATTTTTGAAAATTTCTGGATTATCAACGGCCAACGGAGGGGGGCGGCAAATTTGATGACCACCCCGGGCGGCAAAAGCAGTAGCTACTAGAGATGAGCGAACCGGTCGCGGTTCGGCTCAAGGTCGGTTCGCCGAACGGAGATCCCGTTCGAGTTCGGTTCGTCGAACGTTCGACGAACCGAACTCGAACTGCATAGGAAACAATGGCAGGCAATCACAAACACATAAAAACACCTAGAAAACACCCTCAAAGGTGTCCAAAAGGTGATAAACAACTCACAACACAACACAAACACATGGGAAAGTGACAAGGACATATACTCATGCGAAAACAAAACAGCTGGACAAGGAAAAAGAGGAGGAGACACAGATATATGAGTATATGCATGGAAACATCGATGCCATTACTGTGCAACTTGAGCCCTGCTCATTTTAGGCTTCCAATCTGGATAAATTGCCTGAGCTCGCCACGTACGCCTTGGGGATCTTGTCGTGTCCTGCAGCCAGCGTTCTCTCGGAACCTGTCTTCAGTGCTGCTGGGGGTCTGCTGGCAGATAAGCACACGTGTCTGTCCACTGACAATGTGGACATGGCTCTCAGAGGACTTTTCTTCCCCTGGGTCAGCCAGGGGAGGCGAAAGGCACGCGTATTTTTGAGAGTGCTTCATGCAAAGCATCTTTTTCATTTTAAATAGGGGGGTCAAGTGATGCCAGTCAAGTGGGGTGTGTGTGGCCCAATTAGTGGCAACGAGGAAGACTGTGGTTGGCGTCCCCTCGCTGTGTTTCTAAAAGAACCAAGATGAACAAGTCATGGCTCTCAGAGGACTTTTCTTCCCCTGGGTCAGCCAGGGGAGGCGAAAGGCACGCGTATTTTTGAGAGTGCTTCATGCAAAGCATCTTCTTCTTTTTCAAAAGGGGGGTCAACTGATGCCAGTCAAGTGGGGTGTGTGTGGCCCAATTAGTGGCAACGAGGGAGACTGTGGTTGGAGTCCCCTCGCTGTGTTTCTAAAAGAACCAAGATGAACAAGTCATGGCTCTCAGAGGACTTTTCTTCCCCTGGGTCAGCCAGGGGTCGGGAAAGGCACGCGTATTTTTAAGAGTGCTTCATGCAAAGCATCTTTTTCTTTTTCAAAAGGGGGGTCAACTGATGCCAGTCAAGTGGGGTGTGTGTGGCCCAATTAGTGGCAACGAGGGAGACTGTGGTTGGAGTCCCCTCGCTGTGTTTCTAAAAGAACCAAGATGAACAAGTCATGGCTCTCAGAGGACTTTTCTTCCCCTGGGTCAGCCAGGGGAGGTGAAAGGCACGCGTATTTTTGAGAGTGCTTCATGCAAAGCATCTTTTTCTTTTTCAAAAGGGGGGTCAACTGATGCCAGTCAAGTGGGGTGTGTGTGGCCCAATTAGTGGCAACGAGGGAGACTGTGGTTGGAGTCCCCTCGCTGTGTTTCTAAAAGAACCAAGATGAACAAGTCATGGCTCTCAGAGGACTTTTCTTCCCCTGGGTCAGCCAGGGGATGGGAAAGGCACGCGTATTTTTGAGAGTGCTTCATGCAAAGCATCTTTTTCTTTTTCAAAAGGGGGGTCAACTGATGCCAGTCAAGTGGGGGGTGTGTGGCCCAATTAGTGGCAACGAGGGAGACTGTGGTTGGAGTCCCCTCGCTGTGTTTCTAAAAGAACCAAGATGAACAAGTCATGGCTCTCAGAGGACTTTTCTTCCCCTGGGTCATTCAGGGGACGGGAAAGGCACGCGTATTTTTGAGAGTGCTTCATGCAAAGCATCTTTTTCTTTTTCAAAAGGGGGGTCAACTGATGCCAGTCAAGTGGGGTGTGTGTGGCCCAATTAGTGGCAACGAGGGAGACTGTGGTTGGAGTCCCCTCGCTGTGTTTCTAAAAGAACCAAGATGAACAAGTCATGGCTCTCAGAGGACTTTTCTTCCCCTGGGTCAGCCAGGGGACGGGAAAGGCATGCGTATTTTTGAGAGTGCTTCATGCAAAGCATCTTTTTCTTTTTCAAAAGGGGGGTCAACTGATGCCAGTCAAGTGGGGTGTGTGTGGCCCAATTAGTGGCAACGAGGGAGACTGTGGTTGGAGTCCCCTCGCTGTGTTTCTAAAAGAACCAAGATGAACAAGTCATGGCTCTCAGAGGACTTTTCTTCCCCTGGGTCAGCCAGGGGACGGGAAAGGCACGCATATTTTTGAGAGTGCTTCATGCAAAGCATCTTTTTCTTTTTCAAAAGGGGGGTCAACTGATGCCAATCAAGTGGAGTGTGTGTGGCCCAATTAGTGGCAACGAGGGAGACTGTGGTTGGAGTCCCCTCGCTGTATTTTACATGATTTTCGAAGGGCATGACATGCCTAAGAGGTTGAGTTTCATCATCTGCAACTTGTTGGCAACAGAAAGGCTGCCTTTACACCCTTTTGAGATCGAGGATTTTCGAGACCTTATGCCCATTGCAGTGCCCCAAGAGCCGATGGCCAGTTGTCTCTCCTTCTCCAAGAAAGGCGTGCCCGCGCTACCACAGCAGGTCGCACACAACCTCACCGATTCCTTGAGAAGCTCTGTGTGTTACAGGGTGCATTTCACCACAGATACTTGGACCAGTAAGCATGTACAGGAGAGTTACATTTTGCTGACTGGGCACTGGGTAACTATGGTGAGAGATGGAGAAGGGTTTGCTGTACAAGTCTTGCCGTCCACACGACTTGTGTGTCAATCCTTCATCTGTATGTACAACTTCCTCCACTGCTTCTGCCTCCTCAACCTCGTGTGGGTCCTCCACCTCGGCCCAAACCCTGTGTGGTCAGGCCACCCGCGTTGTAACTGCGCCCAAAGAATCGCACACACCTCCTTACTATGCTGGCAGCAGAGCTCAAGGCCATCAGGCGGTCAAATGTTTACTTTGAAATGTAGGGGAAATGTGAGACACCGCTGAGGAATTGTGGACGGTTAGCTCTGGAGAGTGAGACCGAGTTTCATCAATGGTTGTCTCCACTCAACCAGCAGCCAGGGAAGGTCGGGTGTGACAATGATGCAAACCAGTCTGCGACTCTTCTTCAGGGCAATGTGGCACACGTGCCTTGTATGGCTCACGTGTTGAACCTGGTTGTCCAGCAATTTTTAAAACACTATCCCGGCCTACATGGCCTTCTGCAGAGGGCACGGTGTAACGCCTGCCTGGATCGACACACTCAGATGGGCTGTAAAGGATAGGCTAGAGGGAAGCCACTCACCAAGCTGGACACCCAGAACCCTGAAACCCTTTAACCCCTATACAGTGATTTGGAATTACACAGGGCCCAAGTTGATCAATACCTATGGAAGGCTGCAGTTCCAGAGAATAGTAGTCATGCAGGGTCAAAAACATTAATTGAGGAAGAGGAACAGAATGGGATGGCCAGGACTTAATCAGAAAACAAGCAGAGGTGAAATGCGGATCGGCCAACGAGGTACATAAACAGCAAGCAGGAAAAGTAGTCAGGTAACAAGCACACAAACTCATAAAACTGAACTGGGGGTAACAGTAACAAGAGGTTCATAGCTTTGTCTGGCAGTGGTCTGCAGACAGGAGGGGCCTAAAAAAGGGTGTGGTGTCTTCCCATTGGTTGTAGCTGAATGATGGTACTTCATCTGTGAGATACCCACCACCTACATTCAGCCTGTGGTTCTGTATCTGTCAAGGTAACGCAACCCAGTGGGTGACCATAACCTGCGTCCACCTGCGCCACAGGCATCGACTCCTTTCCCATCATCAGCACTATGCACGAAAGGAACACGTTGTCACCTGGCGACCGGAGTACAAAATTGATTGAGTGGACTACGTTGGTGACTTAACAGCTGTGTGCGGCAATGATGCAAACCTGTCTGCGGCCCTTCGTCAGGGCAATGTGACACACGTGCCTTGTATGGCTCACGTGTTGAATCTGATTCTCCAGTAATTTTTAAAATACCATCCCGGCCTACATGGCCTTGTGCAGCGGGTACGCTCGCTATGTGCTCACTTTCATCCTTCGCACCCAGCAGCTCAACAACTTTCATCGCTCCTGAAGTCTTAGGGTCTGGCGGTTAAACGCCGGAAATGCGATGTTCCGACACGCAGGAATTGGAATCTGCACATGTTGCTGTGTCTGTGGCAGCACCACAGAGCCCTGCTGAAATACGGTATGATATATACCCTGGGCTAACTTGATCCAGAGGTGATGCAGATCACGCTGCTGGAGTGGTGTCAGATCAAGGACCTATGCACCCTTCCACACAGTTTACAAATGTCGACGAAGATGTTTAGCACTAGCGATGCCATTCTCAGCGAGACAATTCTGGTCATCTACAAGATGGAGCACACTGTAAGCATTATTCGGAGTCAGGTGTTGGTCCAAGAGGAAGGGGAGGAAGTACAGGAGGAGTCATATGCAGAAGGGATAATACGATGTACAAGGTCCATACGTTGAGCGGCACCTAGGCGGCAGTCATGGTGGGGGATAGGGATTAACAAGGGCGCATAGTATCAGCAAAAATTGTTGAGGAAGGTGCAGGAGCCCATGAAGAAATGAGGACGAACTTGCGATGGGCATGGAAGACTCAGCAGATGAGTGAGAGCTTGCTCACATTTCGGTTGTGCGAGGTTAGGGGGAGAGGGCAGAGGAAGGAGGCACGATTCTCACCTCTCTGCCACCAACAAACCAAGGACTTGGTCCTCCTGGATGCACAAGACACATGAGCGCCTTCTTGCTGCACTACCTACAACATGACCCTCGGATTGTACGAATTCGAAGTAATGCTAACTACTGGGTTGCCACACTGTTAGATCCCCGGTACAAGACAAAATTTGGCTAAATTATTCCTGCCATAGAAAGGGACGCATGTATACAGGAGTATCTGCAGAAGGTGGTACGGATTCTTAGATCTGCTTTTATCAGTAAACACCAGTGCTGCACAGAGTGAATCTCAACGCTTTGTCATGGATAGGAGGAAATGGGCTTTTACTTGTCCACATCTGAGGGACCGAGGGCTGGCTGCTGGGCTGAGATGGCATTGAGTACGGTGTCCCTGCAGAGTTGCACTTTTGGTCATATACCAAATGAGTTGAAAAAGGACAAATGCTGGTGGAAAGGGGAACAGGTGTGTTGGAAAGGGGAAAAAAGTTTTTGTCCGTGGGTTTGGTGGTTAAGCAATAGTAACATTTGATGAAGAAACACCATCTGTTACGGTGGGACTGGCAGATTTGGATAAGGTGGTATGTACTATGTTACCGGTATATAACGAAAATTAATAAGAAAAGAAAGAGAAAGGTATATATCCCCATCAGCAGTCAGTGTCCACCGTGCTCCCAGATGGAAAGGAGAGGTTGGCAAATGGAAGGTTAGGTGGAGGATACAGATCTGTGTGGCTATGAAACTAATAGTTGCCTGAACCGAGTTAGACGCCACTCGGATCTTGAGACTGGGAGCCCTGTTAGCGTCACAGGGTCCACACGCCCACCCAGCCCAGGAACTCCCTGTTAACTTCACAGGGGCCATTCAGTACGCTGACCGTGTGCATTGGGGCCACACCTGTGGACAGCAGGCGCATCAGCAGCAGCAGGCCTGTTAATGCCACTGGGCTGCACAAGCAGGACTTGTAGGACAGGAGCTGGTCTTATCCGTTCTGCGTTACCAACTGTGGTGGCGGCCTGCATCAACGCCCTATCCCTGCCTACCTCTGGCCTAAAGCCGCAATGGGTTCAACACATGGAGGTGTGCTCTTTCGGAGCATAATAGAAGACTGCGCACCTCCTTGTTGGCTCCAGCCCGTTTTATAACCTGGGTCCGCCCAAGACCAGGGTGGACCACAATGCACCTCCTGGAGACAAAAGCAGAGTGACACGTCATGAGTGGCATAACTAGCGTCCTATTTGTAACCGCAACTTCAATAATGACCTCATGGCTGCCACGACACAAACACCTCACCAGTCATCGTCTGACCATCAATAATGAGGTGACAAGTCATAGGGGCGGGCCTCTGCAAGCCATTTGGGAGTGGCCTGGCCACATCGTCAGGACACCTGATGCCCTGTGGTCTATATGGGCCCCCCCACATCAGGGGCAGGGCCAAAGAGTTCATTACCGGACCTAGTTTCTGATGCAGTAAGTGCCTGAGCATGGTCAGTTGCATGAAATAGAGTCTCTGAAAAAAGACTATCAGCTTTAGCATGGTGCCTCGGCACAAAACAGGATTTAGACCCGGCACGGAATGCAAGTACCTGTGCAAAGAGGCTTTTCACAGTAAGTGTGGGAGCATGCGCTGTATCCCGAAATGAAGACTTAGCGTCAGGAATGGCACAGTCAGGCTGAGCATACTCACTAGGCGAAACACTGTAGTTAGGCTGCAGCTGGGGTAAATCGGCACACGCATGCGCACTAGCTGCCTCTCCACACTTACACGTGGAGGAGAAATTGCTCTTCGGGTGTGGACTTGGAGATGCTGTCTATGAACAGAAGGAAAAGCTAAAGGAAGCCTCACTTTCTATCCCTCCGAATTATCAAATGCAGCAATGAATTCCCTGAGTTTGCTATAACATTAGCGTAGCAAAATGTGCATGAGGGTGTCCTGCACAGGTGCTAGAAATAGCTTGGCACCAGTGGGACAAAAATGAAATAGAACATCCAGTTCTATGATGCCACTAAATGGCAGTATTTTTTGCTATCATTATAGCTTATTAAAAACAGAGCAGGAGGGTGTCCTGCACAGGTGCTAGAAATAGCTTGGCACCAGTGGGACAATAATGGAATGCAACATCCAGTTCTATGATGCCACTAAATGGCAGTATTTTTTGCTATCATTATAGCTTATAAAAACAGAGCAGGAGGGTGTCCTGCACAGGTGCTAGAAATAGCTTGGCACCAGTGGGACAATAATGGAATACAACATCCAGTTCTATGATGCCACTAAATGGCAGTATTTTTTGCTATCATAATAGCTTATTAAAAACAAAGCAGGAGGGTGTCCTGCACAGGTGCTGCACATAGATTTGCACCAGTGGGGCACTAATGGAGTACAACAGCCACTTCTTGTATGCCACTAAGTTTACTCAATTTTTGGTATTATAATGTCTTAGTAAGTAACAATGAGTTTGAGTGTGCAATGCAGGCAGAGGTGCTGCAAATATCTTTGCACTAGTGGGACTATACAGAAGTCCAATAGCCACGTTTAGGATGCCACTAGGTTCACTCAGTGTTTGCTAGTATAATGGCTTAGTAACAATGAGTTTGAGTGTGCAATGCAGGCAGACGTGCTGCAAATATCTTTGCACTAGTGGGACTATACAGAAGTCCAATAGCCACGTTTAGGATGCCACTAGGTTCACTCAGTGTTTGCTAGTATAATGGCTTAGTTATAATGAGTTTGAGTGTGCAATGCAGGCAGACGTGCTGCAAATATCTTTGCACTACTGGGACTATACAGAAGTCCAATAGCCACGTTTAGGATGCCACTAGGTTCACTCAGTGTTTGCTAGTATAATGGCTTAGCTACAATGAGTTTGAGTGTGCAATGCAGGCAGACGTGCTGCAAATATCTTTGCACTAGTGGGACTATACAGAAGTCCAATAGCCACGTTTAGGATGCCACTAAGTTGACTCAGTTTTTGCTAGTATAATGGCTTAGCTACAATGATTTTGAGTGTGCAATGCAGGCAGAGGTGCTGCAAATATCTTTGCACTAGTGGGACTATACAGAAGTCCAACAGCCACGTTTAGGATGCCACTAAGTTTCCTCAGTGTTTGCTAGTATAATGGCTTAGTAACTATGAGTTTGAGTGTGCAATGCAGGCAGACGTGCTGCAAATATCTTTGCACTAGTGGGACTATACAGAAGTCCAATAGCCACGTTTAGGATGCCACTAGGTACACTGAGTGTTTGCTAGTATAATGGCTTAGTAACAATGAGTTTGAGTGTGCAATGCAGGCAGAGGTGCTGCAAATATCTATGCACTACTGGGACTATACAGAAGTCCAATAGCCACGTTTAGGATGGCACTAAGTTCACTCAGTGTTTGCTAGTATAATGGCTTAGTAACAATGAGTTGGAGTGTGCAAAGGGCAGGAGGGTACAGTGGCAGGGTTGTGGGTCTCTGGGTAGAGGAAAGGAAGCCTGCCTTTCTATTCCCTCCTAATGGGGAAATGCAGCGAGGAAATCCCTGACCTTAGCTACACAGACGCTGTCTCTGTTTTCAGGACCTGTCACCTATGGCTCTGACCCTACCGGTATGAGCCCTTAAAAGGACTGATAGAAAGTGCTATCCCTATGCTGTCCAGCGCTGTGTATGGAGCGTATACAGCTATATCGGCGATAGGAGCTGCGCCAGTGATGTCTGACACCAAGGACGCAGAAGAGATAATGGCGTCCGGACGGGCAGATACTCGTTTTTATAATGCAGGGACATGTGACATGGACATCCTATCACACATGCCGTTGCTTCTCTGGCTAAAAGTCCACTTAGCTGTGTGTGTGTCTGGGATTGGCTGACATGCTGGCCACTACACGCGTGCGCTTAGGGAAGGAAGACAAGGAAAAAAAAAAAATGGCGATCACCATTATCCAAACAGCAGTGATCTGAATGCGCTGTTCCCGCACACTATACACTGAAATGTCATAATAGTGTGAGTCACAGAGTGACTTACACTATTACAGCGGAAAGCCAGCTAGGAATTAGCTGTTTTTTTTGCTGCTAGAACCGTTCTCGAACGTTTCTAGAACTATCGAGCTTTTGCAAAAAAGCTCGAGTTCTAGTTCGATCTAGAACAGCCCCCAAAATCACTCGAGCCGCGAACTGGAGAACCACGAACCGCGAACCGCGCTCAACTCTAGTAGCTATGCCACTGCATCCGAGTGTTATTTTCGTTGGTGCCCACTATATTGCACCTCCGGCGAGGGACTTGCCATTCCCGTTTAATTCACATAAACAACACATATAGTCCAGTCAGAAGAAGGCCGAATAGGTCGAAACGTCATGACTTGTGATGGACTAACTTCTTCTTTTCTGTTTATATACCAATAAAAACATTTTGTGACTGCAAGGACTTGTCCACAATCCGTTGTATGACTTATGCGACGGATCCTGTAAAAAAAACGAGAGAGAGAGAGACGTTCATGTGGGCGTCGGCTCCATCGGCCGAAGAAACATTTCTCAACAAATCCGTCGCACGATGCATGAAACTTGAGGCCATCTATCACAAAAATCAAGAAATACAAATTGAGGCCATCCATCGCAAAAATCTAGAAATACAAATTGAGGCCATCCATCGCAAAAATCTAGAAATACAAATTGAGGCCATCCATCGCAAAAATCTAGAAATACAAATAGTATTTCATATTAAAAAAACAGTATTTCCAATATGTGATATTTCAATAAAAAATAATGGTGTAAATGATGTAATCATTTTCTTTTTTTTAAATGGTTCAGGAACACTTAATACTATAAAGAAGGTTTTTGATTAAATACAAAATGACATTGAGAATAAATGGAACATTAGTAAAGCAACAATAGATACTGCTTTTTGTTTAACCCTAATGGAACCCTAGTATCCTTTTTAAAAATCCAAAAAGCTGCTCTATGGAATAATCTGTACCGATGATCACAACCTCGCATCATGAACCCAGATGGATCCAACTTACGTATAGAAGTAAAGTGTAAGGAGATGCATGACTAATGTTGGGTCCTCCTAATTAGTAATTGGTCGACACGGACTGTAAAAGTCTGGATCCGCGCAGATTCCGAGTACCGGGTGCGAGCCCAGAGTTCTCAGGGAATTCCGACTAATGATCCTGATCCTGCACTCGGAAAATTTAAGAAAAAAAAAAGAAAAATCAAGAAAATAAGAATGAAGCAAGCTCTTCATACTTACAGAGTTTCCAGTGTGGCTGATAAATGTTCCAGCCGCTCATTCTTTTTCTGGGGCTGCTCATTATTGCTCATCTATATGCACTGCTTTCTCCACCCACCAAGTCAGACTCGCCCCCATCTTGTGTAGCAGCGTCTGACTGCAACCAATCACAAGCACTGTTTGCAGGTCACTATCATGGTGTAAAAATACATAAATAAAACATTTGGCATAGGGCCCCCCCATGTTATGATTCCCAGCACAGATAAAGCACACGGTTATAGGCTACAGCCCCCAGCCGTGTGCTTATCTTAGCTGTGTATCAAAATTGCAGAAACCGCATGTGGCTTTTAGTATTACTCTTATTATTATTATTAATATTATTATTATTAATAAAAAATAGCATGCAGTCCTTCCTAATTTTAATACTCAACCATGATAAAACCAGAGAGCTGGGGGCTGGTATTCTCTTGCTGGAGAGAACCTGGGTTATTGGAATGCCGGAGTGTGTGAGCACACACCGGCATTTTGTATGATGCCCTTTTGGGCCTTCCCTTTTATAACAGTATACATCTCCAGTTCGTAGTAGACTTCCAGCCTGAAAAAAAAAATGTTTATTTATATACTAGAAGCACTATGGACTATGAGCTAACTATGTATTGAAATGTTGGGCCCTTACCCCATTAATTTGATAACTCATGTGCAGGCTGCAGTATTATTGGTAGCTGGCTATTTCCTAGAAGTGCGAATTTGAATAATCTTATATTTCCTAGTCCTGGACACATTTTGGACACTATTGGTCCATGCCATTAAGAAGCATATAGGACTCTTCAATTACGGTATATACATCCTATACGTATGGTGCTGTGAGAAACCCTGATACCATTTTGTGCCCGGATTTGGAACCATCCATCCGGCCAGTGGCGTAGCAAAGGGGGGGGCGGAGGGGGCGGTCCGCCCCGGGCGGCATGTGTCAGGGGGGCGGCATTTTGGCCACTCACCTTCAGTTCTGCTGCCCCCGGGCCGAGTTCCGGGGCCCGGAGTCCTCAGCAGGAAACTGTGGCTGCTGTCTCTTTAAGGCATGCAGACCACAGTGTCCTGCTAGATTGAGCTTCATCTGTGGGCGGAGCTACCACCCGGCGTCTGCTCTGTCCCACAAAGATGAAGGAGTTCCAGCCAGCAACCCCCAGCACAGCGCTGGCCTCCGGCGCTGTGTGGGCTCCCTCTCCCCTCTCATCCGTGTCCGAGCGGTAAGTGCTACCCCCCTCCCCCCCCTCGACCTGTATACTCCCTCCCAGCCACCCGGTTTATGGGCCCCAGTGAGCTGCATGGGCTTTCCCCACCTCAGGAGCTGCGTGTGCGGGCCCCCAGGAGCCGCGTGTGTCGGTGCAGGCTCAGCTCTGCTACATCTGCCCTGTGCTTGGTGCAGGCACAGCTCTGCTACATCTGCCCTGTGCTAGGTGTAAATCTGAGGAGGGAAAAGGCGCAAGAGATAGGGTCTTACCCGGTATATGGGTTTAAGGCAAAAAGGGATGAATACACTCACCTGATCAGGTTGTGCCAGTCACAACCCCTGTGCAGACTTGTGTGAGTGCTGGAGTGGTTAAAGCAGCGGCCCCGTTAGAGAGAGCTATAACTGTTCAAAGTGAAAGGACGGGTTTTTTACCGCGCTATAAACCACAAAAGGTGTTTATAAAAATAAAGATTCTTTTATTAAAACATTCCTACGCGTTTCAGAGGCATGCACGCCTCCTTCTTCAGGGAAAAATATCATGATATATTTTTCCCTGAAGAAGGAGGCGTGCATGCCTCTGAAACGCGTAGGAATGTTTTAATAAAAGAATCTTTATTTTTATAAACACCTTTTGTGGTTTATAGCGCGGTAAAAAACCCGTCCTTTCACTTTGAACAGTTATAGCTGTGCTAGGTGTAGGCTCAGCTCTGCTACATCTGCCCTGTGCTTGGTGAAGGCTCAGCTCTGCTACATCTGCCCTGTGCTTGGTGTAGGCTCAGCTCTGCTACATCTGCCCTGTGCTTGGTGCAGACTCAGCTCTGCTACATCTGCCCTGTGTCTGGTGCAGGCTCAGCTCTGCTACATCTGCCCTGTGTCTGGTGCAGGCTCAGCTCTGCTACATCTGCCCTGTGCTCGGTGCAGACTTAGCTCTGCTACATCTGCCCTGTGCTCGGTGCAGACTCAGCTCTGCTACATCTGCCCTGTGCTCGGTGCAGGCTCAGCTCTGCTACATCTGCCCTGTGTCTGGTGCAGGCTCAGCTCTGCTACATCTGCCCTGTGTCGGGTGCAGGCTCAGCTCTGCTACATCTGCCCTGTGTCTGGTGCAGGCTCAGCTCTGCTACATCTGCCCTGTGTCTGGTGCTGGCTCAGCTCAGCTACATCTGCCCTGTGTCTGGTGCAGTCTCAGCTCTGCTACATCTGCCCTGTGTCTGGTGCAAGCTCAGCTCTGCTACATCTGCCCTGTGTCTGGTGCAGGCTCAGCTCTGCTACATCTGCCCTGTGTCTGGTGCAGGCTCAGCTCTGCTACATCTGCCCTGTGTCTGGTGCAGGCTCAGCTCTGCTACATCTGCCCTGTGTCTGGTGCAGGCTCAGCTCTGCTACATCTGCCCTGTGTCTGGTGCAGGCTCAGCTCTGCTACATCTGCCCTGTGTCTGGTGCAGGCTCAGCTCTGCTACATCTGCCCTGTGTCTGGTGCAGGCTCAGCTCTGCTAAATCTGCCCTGTGTCTGGTGCAGGCTCAGCTCTGCTACATCTGCCCTGTGTCTGGTGCAGGCTCAGCTCTGCTACATCTGCCCTGTGTCTGGTGCAGGCTCAGCTCTGCTACATCTGCCCTGTGTCTGGTGCAGGCTCAGCTCTGCTACATCTGCCCTGTGTCTGGTGCAGGCTCAGCTCCTCTACATCTGCCCTGTGTCTGGTGCAGGCTCAGCTCTGCTACCTCTGCCCTGTGTCTGGTTCAGGCTCAGCTCCGCTACATCTGCCCTGTGCTTGGTGCAGGTGTCGCGGGCGGGGAGGAGGGTGTCAGCACACTACGCTCACCCCCTTCTGCTCGGGTCCGGCGGCCGCTGCTCAGTGGTGGCTCGAGCTGTAGGCCGGATCCCGGGGGTTTCTCGAGCGGCACTCCTCGCCCGTGAGTGAAAGGGGTTGGTTGGGTGTGGGGATTGTTTATTGTCCGTGACGCCACCCATGGTTGTGGTGATTGCACCACCGCTGCTCTGGATGGGGATCCCGGGGATGGTGATGCGGAGCAGCCAGGTGTTGTGTTGCCCCTCCGTGGGTAGGGGTTGGTGATCCCGGGGCCCGGTGATGGCTTGGGGGGTGCAGGGCCTGGTGGGCGCAGGGACGCGGGGGCAGCGCTGTGCCTTGCGGCACTGTGGTACTCACTCAGCCTGAGACGTTGACACAGTTTTTACGGTAAACCAAACGGCTGGTAAGATGGTCCCACGGACGGCTGCACTTGCTCTCCCGGTAGGTGACGGTGTTGTCCCTTTTCCTAGCACCTTGGTGTACTTGTTGGTTGCGATGGGTCCCCACCGGTAACCCGCTCCCCGGCTTCAAGCTGGACCGGGGGAGCTCTACCCTTTGCCCGCAGGCGCTGGCCCTAAGAAACTGGTGCCTTGGCGGTGGCGGTGTCTCTCTTACACTGGCTGGGCTGTTGCCTTCAATCGGGACTTGGTTGTTGGGGGATCTACGTCCCCTTCACTGACGGATTCGGCAAATTATGGCGACTCCAAGCCTTGCCGGGGTCCGAGAGGCCCCTGCCCTTGTGCTGACTGTCCTTCGGAACACTGCTCCAGACCACCGGGCACACAGCCTACGGGGTCCTTCCAGGAACTTCCAAACGGTCCCCCTTCAGACAGTCACCGCCGTTGCTGACCTTGCTGACCTGCCCTGCACTCAGCTGGACTCTTCAGGCTTTGCACACTCTTTCTGTTCTGTCACCACTCTTGCTTTCCTCCTTTACTACTTTTCTTCCTTCACTTTCACTTAGCTGTTTACTTTAGCCCTGTCTGGGCTACTCCTCCACTCCTTCCACTTCCTCCTCCCTGACTCAACTCCAACTCTAGACTGCCTGGTACTTCCCGCCCCCAGAGCTGTGATCTCCTCGGTGGGCGGAGCCAACCGCCTGGCCCACCCCCTGGTGTGAATCATCAGCATCTGGAGGAAGGCAACAAGGATTTTTGGTTAGCTTAGATGTTCCTACCTGGGATGTAGGGTGTGGTGGTGTGTGACCTGTGTCCCCTGGCTTGCCCAGGGCGACACATTCCCCCTTAGCAAAATGCAGACCGTCCGCGGGCTGCCATCCAACACCGGTTTTATTTTTTTTCTGTAAAAGATAACATGGTAAAATAACATATGTACATTTTTAATAACTCTTCTCAAAACGGGAGGCACATTTCTTTAACGTTGCATACGGTTTACGGTTACGGTTTCCGCTCTCTCCCACCCAAGCAACCTGGCCCTGATGCTGCCCCTAAAGCCCAGGCAGCACCCCTTGACCCACAGTCCAGCACACGGTACCCGAGCAGGATCTGTCCTTCCCTCCAGAGGGTAGCCACCGGTTCCTTTGGTGGCTGGGCCCCAGCCTGCTCTGCTGAGGGCCCTCCCTCCAACCTGCCTCTCCGGAGGCGGCATTGCGGAAACGGTAACGGCAAACAACATATTTACAAGCCACTTAACGTTTGTGGGTGCCCTGCAAGTTCACGGGCTTGTCCATTGATAGTTCCCATGCAAAATAACTTTTTAAACGGTCCCCACGGGGACAACGGTGCCGGCTCCTGCCGGTTGCAAATCACAAAGATAATCTGGTGAAGTACTCGGTATCATTTTCATCATTGGCAGAACTTTCAAACTTTCAAACAAACAAACACTCTTTACATTCCCTGACCCCTTGTACTCACAGAACGGTCTCCCTGTACCTAAGTGGAGGTCTACCTAGGTTGGAACGGGTGGACCTTCGGGGACCGGTGTCAGTGGTGCTAGACAGTGGGGTAGAGGGAACAATCGGCTCCTCCTCCCGGCTATAGTATGGGGCAGGCGGAGGCGTAGGGGAGCTGGGTACAAGTTCATCCCTGGGCACTGGCACTGGTTCTGGCTCACGGTTAACCGCTTCCACTACTTCTTCATCCACGGGTTGTGGGAACAGTATCACTGGAAAAATCACCGCGCCATTCTGTGTAGGCCAGTTTGCTGGAAAGTCACCCATTACCGTGTGGATTACCTCTGCTGCCTTCTCCGCTGGTGGAGGAACCGGTACTTCAGCCTCTGCCTTCAACTCTGGGGGGCACCTTTTTAGATGGTCCCGGGAAACTGTGGCCAGGGTGCCCCCTTGGTCACGACTGATCTGGTAGGCCTTCCCATCTTCCCATTCTGTGGGTTGTATGACGGAAGGGACTTGCTCCCACTGATCATCCAGCTTGTGGGCCTTCCTCTTCCGTTTCAACACTACATCTCCTGGCTGGAAAGGACCCGCGGACGCCTTCTGATTGAACCGGTGCTCCTGCTGTTCTCGACTTCGACTGAGGTTTTTCTCCACATACTCCTGGATTTGCCGGTATTGCGCCCTCCTCCGACTTTCCCACTCCGCCGTCGAAGGGAGTGCTTCTGGGGCCTCCAACCCCATCTCCAGGTCCACCGGCAGGCGGCCAGGCCGAGCCCTCATCAGATACGCTGGGGTGCACTTCGTCGAGCTAGAGGGGATATTATTGTACATGTCGACCAAGTCGGGTAACTTTTCCGGCCACAGGTTCCGTTCTTCCAGCGGTAGCGTCTTGAGAAGCCCCAGGACCAAGTGGTTCATCTTCTCGCACATGCCGTTGGTTTGGGCGTGGTACGGAGTGGTCCGGATTTTCTTGCAGCCGTACAACTGGCAGAATTCGTGGAACACCTCTGCTTCAAAGGCCGGGCCTTGGTCAGTCAGCACCTTTTCGGGGTACCCATGAGGTCGGCAAAAATAAGCCTGGAACGCTCGAGCAGCAGTTCGACCAGTCAGGTCCTTAACGGGGACTACCACCATAAATCTTGAGTAGTGGTCTACAATGGTCAATGCGTAGGTGTACCCACTTCGGCTAGGGGTGAGCTTGACATGGTCTAGGGCGACCAACTCCAGCGGCTGATGGGTGACTATTGGATGTAAGGGTGCCCTCTGGCTAGTCTCGTCCTTTCTCCTCAGCGTACAAGGACCGCACTCTCGGCACCAGGCTTCCACTGATTCACGCATCCCACTCCAATAGAACCGCTCCCTCAACAGCATCTCCAGCTTCTTCCACCCGAAGTGGCCAGCACCATCATGGTATGCCCGCAGGACAGTAGCGACGTCAGCTTGAGGAATGACCAACTGGCATATTTTCTCATGGGTCTTCGGGTTGATCAGCTCACGGTACAGCCTCCCTTGGTGTAGGTAAAGCCGTTTCCGTTCCTTCCACAAGCGTTGGGCTTTGGCTGGGGCGGCAGGGTCTATTCCCGTAGCACCTTGTTCCACCAGAGTCTTGACAAGGCGAACAGCTGGCGCTTGGTCCTGAGCTTCCTGCCACTCTTGACTGGGCCGTGGGTCCAGATCCACTCGTTGCTGATGTACTTGTACCCTCTCAGTAGGCGGCTGGTGAAACGCAGGCAACTCAATCTCCTCGAGGTCGTCGTCCTCGCACCCTTCTTCTGACAAATGGGGCATTCGGGAGAGTGCATCCGCATTTATGTTGACGCGACCGGCTCGGTACTTTATGGTGAAATCATAGTTGGCTAGCCGGGCTACCCACCGCTGCTCCAACGCGCCCAACTTGGCCGTGTTCAGGTGAGTCAGCGGATTGTTGTCCATAAACGCGGTGAATGTTTCTGCCGCCAAGTAGTGGCGGAACCGCTCCGTGATAGCCCACACCAACGCCAATAGCTCGAGCTTGAAGGAGCTATAGTTCTCAGGGTTCCTTTCAGTCGGCCGGAGTTTTCGGCTAGCATAGGCAATCACCTTCTCCCTTCCATCCTGGACCTGGGATAGGACCGCTCCTAGCCCCACGTTACTAGCGTCCGTGTGGAGGATGAACGGGCGCCCATAATCAGGGTACGCCAGGACCTCTTCTCCGGTCAAGGCCGCCTTCAACTGACAAAAGGACTCTTCATGCTTGTCCTCCCACGATAGTGGGGCTCCAATGGGTCTACCACCTTTGGTCTGTCCCACGAGGAGGTCTTGCATGGGGGCAGCCATCTTCGTATACCCCTTTATGAAGCGCCGATAGTACCCCACCAGACCCAGAAACTGCCTTACTTCCCTTACTGTAGTTGGTCACGGCCAGCTCTGGATGGCAGTAATCTTCTCAGGGTCGGGGGCGACACCATCCGCACTCACCACATGCCCTAGATACTGCACCCTGGATTTCAGCAGGTGGCATTTAGAGGGCTTCAATTTCATCCCGTACTTGGCAAGGGGCGCAAACACCTCGGCCAGGTGCTCCAGATGGGCCTCATACGTCTGGGAATAAACAATCACATCATCCAAGTACAGCAGGACGGTCTCGAAGTTTAAATGTCCCAGACAGCACTCCATCAGCCGTTGGAAGGTTCCGGGGGCATTGCACAGCCCAAACGGCATGCTATTGAATTCGCAAAGCCCCATCGGGGTGGTGAAGGCGGTCTTCTCCCAGTCCTCTGGGGCCACGGCCACTTGCCAGTATCCGCTGGTGAGGTCAAGGGTCGAGAAGTAGTTTGCAGTTCTCAGTGCAGCCAAAGACTCTTCAATACGAGGTAATGGATAGGCGTCTTTATGGGTTATCTGGTTGATCTTCCGGTAGTCCACACACATCCGCATGGTACCATCCTTCTTCTTGACCAGTACCAACGGAGCGGCCCAGGGACTACAGCTGTCCCGAATAACCCCTGCCTCCTTCATATTCCTCAACATATCCTTGGCACCCTGGTAATGTGCAGGGGGAATAGGTCTATACCTCTCTTTGATAGGGGGATGTTCACCGGTGGGGATGTGGTGTTGGACCCCCTTGATCTGCCCAAAGTCTAGGGGGTGCTTACTAAAAACCTGTTCGTACTCCTGCACCACCCTGTATACCCCTGCCCTGAGATGTGTAGGGGTATCATCAGTGCCTACATGTAGCTGTTGATGCCACTCCTTTGTCTCCCCCTGGGGTGGGGAAGTGCCGGTGGTAGGTGGGAGTGTGGATGGACTGGCTTCATGGATAGTGTGAGGGTCCAGGGTGAGCAGCTTGGCAATGGTGGCATACCGGGGAAGCCTGACTTCTTCCTCTCCACAGTTCAGCACTCTCACAGGCACTCTCCCTTTCTTCACATCCACCACCCCTCGGGCGGCCATTACAGTGGGCCAGTGCTCGGAAGGCATGGGCTCCATCATCGCAGGGTAGTCACGCCCCTGAGGCCCTACTGCTGCCCTACACCAGATCATCATCTCACTCCTAGGGGGCACAGTCAATGGAGCAACATCCATCACTCTCACTCCACCAATCTCCCCTCCTGTTGAGCTTACATGCTGGCGGTACATCAGGGTTCGGATCTCACGCTGCACAGCCCTCTGCCGGCTCCCTGCCGCTGTGGCGGCTAGCTGTTGTAATAGGGTTAACACATCAGCCATGCAGTGCTCGATCACATTGGTTCTCAGCACTATTTTCGGGTTATGATCACTGGGCTCATTCATGAACACAATCATACCCTGGTGTTGCAGTTCGGCTTGCCCCACTGTCATAGCCACTTGTTTATACCCCACCTGGGTCAATGGGAGTCCATTAGCGGCAATCAATGTTATACTATTGTCTGGGGGCGCCAGTTCGTCTACGGCCCAATACCGCTGGTACAACGTGTACGGTATGGTAGTTACCTGTGATCCAGTGTCCAAGAGAGCCATCACTGGTATGCCGTCCACAGCCACGGGGATGATAGGGCGGGCCCCGATATACCGGTCCCGCCAGTCCGGGGGGCCACGATGTTCTACTCCTGAGGATTGGCCCGGGGCCCCAGGGGTTGCTCGTTTAACGGGCACTGTCGGTAGTAATGACCCGGCTTACGGCACTTGTAGCAGATTGGGAGTCTGCTCCGCGGGTTGTTAGCACTTTTCCGCTGCATCCAGGGAACATCCTCGGGACTGTCAGCAAGCTGTATCTGCGCCGGAGGCTGAGGTCTGGTCAGAGGTTGTAGTGCAGCAAGGATTTTGGCAAGATCTCCGTCCATGCGACGGACCTGGGCTGCCAGTTCTTCCACTGTGCTGCTCGGGGCTGCAGGTGTTGGAGAGGTTGATTTGGCTGAGGCCGCCACAACGGGAGCCGTCTCGACGGGCCACGGGGCGGGTTCCAGAACTTCGGTTGCTGGGGGCTGTAGTGCTTTAATGGCCCGCTCCTTTAACACAGCAAAGTCCACATCAGGGTGTTCCAGGGCCCACAGCCGGAGTTGTTTACGATCCTCAGGGGACCTCATCCCCTGCGCAAATTGCTCCACTAACATCTTGTTGCTATCCGCCTCATTAATAGGGTTCGCTCGCTTCAGCGTGCGGAGGGCGGTCTGCTATCCCCAGCTCGTTGCCGGCACTGGTAAAACTGCATCCTCAGCTCAGCTTCAGTCCGGGTCTCGAAGGCAGTCTGTAGCTTCTCAAAGATGGT
This sequence comes from Anomaloglossus baeobatrachus, assembly GCF_048569485.1. NCBI lineage: Eukaryota > Metazoa > Chordata > Amphibia > Anura > Aromobatidae > Anomaloglossus > Anomaloglossus baeobatrachus. The sequence goes on along the minus strand of NC_134355.1, from coordinate 96,782,338 downwards.
GGCTACAGAGAGCCAGTCCCCCTCGGCCCAGGTCTCCGCTTCCTGCTCCGCCGCACCGGTTAACTGGCCTAGCACTATCGCTGCACGTTGCTTATCAGTCAGGGGGTACAGCTCTAGCAACGGGTTAAGCTTTTTCCGGAAGGCCTGTAGGGCATCCGGTTTCCCGTCATACTGCGGTAGCCAGGCAGCTCCGGGCGCATAGGGCAAGGAGAACGGCATGACCTGCGAGAGCGTGGGGGCCGCGGCACCTCCCGCCGGTACGGCCGGGACCTGGGCAGGTCCATTCCCATCCGAGGGTGCCGCTGCGGCTGCGACCACCGCTCCTCCAGCGGCTCCGTCGGGCGCAGACATCTTGTTTCCGTCCCCCTTAGCTCTTTCCGGCCCCTCCTCTCTCGGGGCGGGGTTTTGGCCTTCGCGCCTCTACTGCTCGAGAAGACGCTCGAGCGGGAACTTTTCGCGCCAAAGATGGCGGCTTCTGAAATGTTTCTGCCGGATACCTCCGGCGGTAACAAGGCGCACCTCTACCAAACGGCAGAGCGGTAAGATCCTGTTCGTGACGCCAAGTTGTCGCGGGCGGGGAGGAGGGTGTCAGCACACTACGCTCACCCCCTTCTGCTCGGGTCCGGCGGCCGCTGCTCAGTGGTGGCTCGAGCTGTAGGCCGGATCCCGGGGGTTTCTCGAGCGGCACTCCTCGCCCGTGAGTGAAAGGGGTTGGTTGGGTGTGGGGATTGTTTATTGTCCGTGACGCCACCACGGTTGTGGTGATTGCACCACCGCTGCTCTGGATGGGGATCCCGGGGATGGTGATGCGGAGCAGCCAGGTGTTGTGTTGCCCCTCCGTGGGTAGGGGTTGGTGATCCCGGGGCCCGGTGATGGCTTGGGGGGTGCAGGGCCTGGTGGGCGCAGGGACGCGGGGGCAGCGCTGTGCCTTGCGGCACTGTGGTACTCACTCAGCCTGAGACGTTGACACAGTTTTTACGGTAAACCAAACGGCTGGTAAGACGGTCCCACGGACGGCTGCACTTGCTCTCCCGGTAGGTGACGGTGTTGTCCCTTTTCCTAGCACCTTGGTGTACTTGTTGGTTGCGATGGGTCCCCACCGGTAACCCGCTCCCCGGCTTCAAGCTGGACCGGGGGAGCTCTACTCTTTGCCCGCAGGCGCTGGCCCTAAGAAACTGGTGCCTTGGCGGTGGCGGTGTCTCTCTTACACTGGCTGGGCTGTTGCCTTCAATCGGGACTTGGTTGTTGGGGGATCTACGTCCCCTTCACTGACGGATTCGGCAAATTATGGCGACTCCAAGCCTTGCCGGGGTCCGAGAGGCCCCTGCCCTGGTGCTGACTGTCCTTCGGAACACTGCTCCAGACCACCGGGCACACAGCCTACGGGGTCCTTCCAGGAACTTCCAAACGGTCCCCCTTCAGACAGTCACCGCCGTTGCTGACCTTGCTGACCTGCCCTGCACTCAGCTGGACTCTTCAGGCTTTGCACACTCTTTCTGTTCTGTCACCACTCTTGCTTTCCTCCTTTACTACTTTTCTTCCTTCACTTTCACTTAGCTGTTTACTTTAGCCCTGTCTGGGCTACTCCTCCACTCCTTCCACTTCCTCCTCCCTGACTCAACTCCAACTCTAGACTGCCTGGTACTTCCCGCCCCCAGAGCTGTGATCTCTTCGGTGGGCGGAGCCAACCGCCTGGCCCACCCCCTGGTGTGAATCATCAGCCTCTGGAGGAAGGCAACAAGGATTTTTGGTTAGCTTAGATGTTCCTACCTGGGATGTAGGGTGTGGTGGTGTGTGACCTGTGTCCCCTGGCTTGCCCAGGGCGACACACAGGCTCAGCTCCGCTACATCTGCCCTGTGCTTGGTGCAGGCTCAGCTCCGCTACATCTACCCTGTGCTTGGTGCAGGCTCAGCTCTGCTACATCTGCCCTGTGCTTGGTGCAGGCTCAGCTCCTCTACATCTGCCCTGTGCTTGGTGCAGGCTCAGATCTGCTACATCTGCCCTGTGCTTGGTGCAGGCTCAGCTCTGCAGCAGCCGCGTGTGCAGGCCCCCAAAAGCCGCGTGTGTGTCTATATGTGCTGCAGAGTTGTGTGTGTATGTATGTATGCAGTAGAGCTGTGTGTGTCTGTCTGTATGTAGCAGAGTTGTGTCTGTATGCATGTATGCAGCAGCTACAGAGTTGTGTGTCTGTATGTATGCTGCAGAGTTTTGTGTCTGTATGCAGTAGAGCTGTGTGTCTGTATAAATGCAGCAGAGCTGTGTGTGTCTGTATAAATGCAGTAGAGCTGTGTGTGTCTGTATGTATGCTGCACAGTTGTGTGTCTGTCTGTATGCAGTTGTGTGTCTGTATGCAGCAGAGTTGTGTGTCTGTATGTATGCTGCAGAGTTGTCTGTATGCAGTAGAGCTGTGTGTGTCTGTATAAATGCAGTAGAGCTGTGTGTGTCTGTATAAATGCAGTAGAGCTGTGTGTGTCTGTATAAATGCAGTAGAGCTGTGTGTGTCTGTATAAATTCAGTAGAGCTGTGTGTGTCTGTATAAATGCAGTAGAGCTGTGTGTGTCTGTATGTATGCAGCAGAGCTGTGTGTGTCTGTATGTATGCAGCAGAGTTTTGTGTGTCTGTATGTATTCATGTATGCAGCAGCTACAGAGTTGTGTATGTCTGTATGTATGCTGCAGAGTTGTGTGTCTGTTTGTATGTATGCAGTTGTGTGTGTGTCTGTATGCAGCAGAGTTGTGTGTGTCTGTATGTATGCTGCAGAGTTGTGTGTCTGTATGCAGCAGAGCTGTGTGTCTGTATGTATGCAGCAGAGTTTTGTGTGTCTGTATGTATGCAGCAGAGTTTTGTGTGTCTGTATGTATGCAGCAGAGTTGTGTGTGTCTGTATGTATGCAGCAGAGTTGTGTGTGTCTGTATGTATGCAGCAGAGCTGTGTGTGTTTGTATGTATGCAGCAGAGCTGTGTATGTGTATAATAGGCCTACATGTGTGTAAAAAGGTGAAAGTCTAGGACTAATAGCAGCAGTCTACAATTAGATCTTTGATTGTAGTTCCATGAAAAATAAATATTTTGATGGTTTTCCAAATTTTTGTAAATTTCTGGATTATCAACAGCCAACGGAGGGGGGCGGCAAATTTGACGACCGCCCCGGGCGGCAAAAGCAGTAGCTATGCCACTGCATCCGAGTGTTATTTTCGTTGGTGTCCACTATATTGCATCTCCGGCGGGGGACTTGCCATTCCCGTTTAATTCACATAAACAACACATATAGTCCAGTCAGAAGAAGGCCGAATAGGTCGAAACGTCATGACTTGTGATGGACTAACTTCTTCCTTTCTGTTTATATACCAATAAAAACATTTTGTGACTGCAAGGACTTGTCCACAATCCGTTGTATGACTTATGCGACAGATCCTGTAAAAAAAAACGAGAGAGAGAGACGTTCATGTGGACGTCGGCTCCATCGGCCGAAGAAACATTTCTCAACAAATCCGTCGCACGATGCATGAAACTTGAGGCCATCCATCGCAAAAATCTAGAAATACAAATTGAGGCCATCCATCGCAAAAATCTAGAAATACAAATACTGTTTTTTTCATATGAAATACTATGTCCAATATGTGATATTTCAATAAAAAATAATGGTGTAAATGATGTAATCATTTTTTTTTTTTTTAAATGGTTCAGGAACACTTAATACCATAAAGAAGGTTTTTGGTTAAATACAAAATGACAATCCGTTGCTAATACAAGTCAATGAGAAAAAATGGATCTAGCGCTGGATACGTTTTTTTGTACAAAACAATGGATTGCGACTGATGGCAAAAAACTGATGTGTGAAAGGGGCCCGAACCATGTCACAGGCACATTCCCGTGAATGAACTGTGTTCACTGCTCTGGAGTGATTAAGGGACCGGCATTTCAGCACCCTCGCACAGGGGAATCATTTCAAATAAATGAGTATTATACTTGTGACAGTCGCTTTGTAATATACATGTTGAAATGCCTTTGTGGTCTAATCTTTGTGGGTGAAACTACCCAAAAATTAAAAGAAAGACTATCAAATCACAAGTATACAATAGGGCAAAAAAAATCTAACTTTACCTATATCGCAGCACTTTGATGAATCAAAGTATAATGTCTCTCAACTATGTTTCCAGATCTTAGAGCAGGTCCAGCTGCCCAGACGAGGGGGAGATCGCATCAGAATGCTGAAGACCAGAGACGCACTGGATATTCAGGCTGCAGTGTCTACAGCCGCTTGGTTTGAATAAGAGACTACGATATTAGCGGCTTCCTGTAGTGAATGACTCACTCTGTTACGAATCGGTGCCGCCATAGCCGCAAGCAGTTTGCTGCAGTCCCTGTTGCGCCCAGGCGCCGGCTGCCGTTTTTGGCCATGCCTCGGGTCGTCCAACTGGCTGCTTCTTCCTCCACGTCTAAGTGTGGAGAGGCGGCTAGTGCGCATGCGCGCGCCGATTTACCCCAGCCAGAGCCTAAGTCCAGTGTTTCGCCTCGTGAGCATGCTCAGCCTGATAGTACCATTTCTGAGGCTAAGTCCTTGGTTCAGGCTACTGAGCATGCTCCTACACTTAGTGCGAAAAGCCTCTTTGCACAGGTACTTGGACATCATGCTGTGTCTAAGTCCTGTGTTGTGCCTACTGAGCATGCTCAGGCAGATAGTCTGATTTCCGAGACTGTTGTTCAGGCTACTGAGCATGCTCAGGCACTTAGTGCATCAGAGGCTAGGTCCGGTAAGGACCTCACTGGGCATGTCCGTGAGGTGGCAGGCTCTGATAGGCCGACAACATCAGGTGTCCTGATGATGTGGCCACTCTGGACTGGCTCGCGGAAGCCCGCCCCTATGACACGCACCTCAACATTGGTCGTCAGACGATGACTGTGAAGTGTTTGGGGTGTGGCTGCCATGAGGTCATCAATGACGTGGCGGTGCCAGATAGGCCACTGGTGACGTCGCTGATGACATGGCACTCTGCTCTTGGACCTTGGTGGTTCCACCCTGGGTTTGGGGCGGACCCAGGTTATAAAAGGGGCTGGAGACAACATGGAGGTGCGCAGTCTTCACTTAGAGTTCATGGTGGCATAAGCTTTGTTGGAAGCGGTAGGTAGGGCTAGGCGAACGGTGCCTGTCACGCCAAGATTCATTCACATTAGGGTAAGGCGCCGTGCTTCCTTGCTGCCGTTCCAGTGGTGCTATAGCAATCCAGTGGCGTTAACTGGGCTGCGACTGCTACGTTACTTGTCTGGTTGTGTCCTCTATGCACAAGGACAGCATAACTCCTGCGTCACTTGTCCAAGAGTGCCCTCTACGCACACAGACAGCATACCTGCTGCGCCACCTGTCCGGTTGTGCCATCTACGCGCATGGACAGCATATCCCAAAACCCCGTGGAGTTAACAGGGTGTTCCTGGATTGGGTGTGTGAACCTTATTTCCCTCCTCGGCTTCCCAGTCCAATGCTACTGGTGTGACTACCTGAAGAAACCAGAAGAGACAGGAGTGTTTCAAGAAAAGATAAAACCAGCTTTATTACTCACAAATGTTAAAATCGATATCAAACAGAAGTGCAAATTTCTGACATACAATAAAAGCTGCAAACATATTATGACAGATGAGGAGAGGTGGGGAGAGCCTAAACCAGTGCCAGTGATACACCAAATCAGTGCTCCCAGGGTAGCCTCCTAGCAATTGGATCAGCCAAATGGCAGAAAAATAAGTCCCAGCAGGAGGAAGGGAGAAAGACCGAAGAGGTGTATATTTACCAGTCAGGTGTGGCACTGGAACGAGCAGGCGGTGAGCAAGGAAACCCCCAGGACATCCGACGTACGTTTCGCTATGTTATGCTTGCTTACTCATGGATGATGCAGTGGTATGACGGCAGGGCCCTTTTATGGGCATACACGCGGTCACATGACCGGCGTTCACGACCAATGTGTACTTTAGGTGCGGCGCATGCAAGGCTGCATCGCCCATCACACACGCCCGCCGGCAGCGTCAAGATCCACGTGGGCATCCAGTTACCACAGCAACCAGGACACACAAGTCGGCCCATAAGACGCCGCGGCGGGGGCAGGAGGAGGCGACCAAGCCAGGCATGCGCACATCCGACACAGGTCAAACATATACAGGAAAGGTAAATGAATAAATACTTTATATGGAAATGAAAGTAAAACAGACATAACGATTACAAAGTAATATGAGATCCATATTTGCATAGGACAGACTCTTTGTAGTACATCCATATGGATAATCCATTCCCATGGGAGTCAATAGGTCGAGAACAGGAAAGAGGTGGTAGATTTCCAAATCCTCAAGAATAAAAGGCACTGCCGAATGAAAAATGAATACACAGAATAGTACACAGAATAAAAACAAATAAAAACAGGGGGAAATTTCCAGAGTGCAAACATCTATGTAAACATGGATGTGCACAAAGATTACTTACATGTGCACATCCATGTATACCCGCCAATATACGGGAGATGGCATGAAGACTCTATAAAAAGGAGGAAAAGCTCAAATTTTCATTCAAGCCTTTAGGGCTTAGGGTATCAAGCGTAACTATCCATCTAACTTCTCTTTGGGCCAACACTTTCTTTGTGTTGCCCCCTCTGATACCTCCATGTACCAGATCAATACCGCGTACCCTCAGAGACCCAGCGTCACAATTGTGGTATTGACGAAAATGTCTTGGTAAAGTCTTCAAGGAGGTGACATCCACCGCCACCCTTGCCGCAGCAATGTCTCTCACATGTTCCCTAACTCTCACCCGGAGTTCACGCGAGGTGAGTCCGACGTATATTTTGGAGCACCCACATGTGGCATAATACACCACATGGGAGCTCCCACCTGAAATATAATGATTAATATTAAATTCACGTGTTCCGTCACTTGATGTAAATGTGGAACAGCGGGAGACATTGCTGCAACCCCTTGATCAGACGATTATGTCCAAATAGCCCTTTTGTTTTAGGTACATAATGGCTATGGAAAAGTAGGTCTCTGAGGTTTCTGGTGCGTCTGGGGGTCATCAGAGGTCGTTCGGGAAGACAAGGTACGTGAGGGTACGCGGTATTGATCTGGTACATGGAGGTATCAGAGGGGGCAACACAAAGAAAGTGTTGGCCCAAAGGGAAGCATAACATAGTGAAACATACGTCGGATGCCCTGGGGGTTTCCTTGCTCACCGCCTGCTCGTTCCAGTGCCACACCTGACTGGTAAATATAGACCTCTTCGGTCTTTCTCCCTTCCTCCTGCTGGGACTTATTTTTCTGCCATTTGGCTGATCCAATTGCTAGGAGGCTACCCTGGGAGCACTGATTTGGTGTATCACTGGCACTGGTTTAGGCTCTCCCCACCTCTCCTCATCTGTCATAATATGTTTGCAGCTTTTATTGTATGTCAGAAATTTGCACTTCTGTTTGATATCGATTTTAACATTTGTGAGTAATAAAGCTGGTTTTATCTTTTCTTGAAATGAAACACTCCTGTCTCTTCTGGTTTCTTAAAGTAATGGAGTAAGCAGTGAGCCTTTGCTCTCATGGTATTGCAGGGCCACTGTCACATTGTATAATGCATCATAAGTTTCTTGTATTTGGTGTGACTACCTGGTCTGATGTGTCCTTCACACACGTGGTCAGTCGAGTGGTGACCATAAACACTAATCGGAGGACCGCTCGGCCTGACGTGTCTCTCCACACGTGACCGGTTCCCAGGTCTCCTGGGTTATCGCTGAGTCATCAGCTCTATAGTCTCCACCTAACCCACAGGGTGCTAGCAGCTCCATTGCCATCTGGAGCACGGTGGGCCCCGACTGGCGATTGGGATATATACCCCCTGGTCCTAATCTGCCGGTCCCCCTGTAAAACACTCTGATCAGTATCTCTCTGTGATACAATGTAACCTCACTATGTAACTTTGTAACAAAAGTTCATTTGGTTGGTTGGGACAGTATAATTCATGGCTCTTTGTGAGTTAAATAGATAAAATTTCATGACAGCATGTGAATCTTTAAGAATAAATTGAAAAAAATTATAGTAAGAAACTATAGCAAAAACTTTTAGCAATAATTGAAAAAGATTTGTTCTTTATTCTATTTTGATGATTCACATTAACCATTACTGATGTCTTTTTTTCTTTCCTTCATATTCTCTGCATTGATATTTTTTTCCATTTTTTTTTCCCTTTTTCTTTTTCTTTATGTTTGAGTTAGATCCTGGGGTTTAAATTGTTTAATATGTTAATTGCGTTAATTAGGACACATTTGACTATGCAAATGAGAAGGGTGTTACTCTCACTAGGATCATGAACCTCTGTTATTTAGAGTGGAAACTTTGATGTAGTAATTATCTTCTGTTTGAGAAAGGCTTCTACTCGAGCCGAAACGCGTTACATTGTGACGCCTGTACATGGAACTGTACGATTAAAAGATCTGTCTTCATAAAGAATACAAGAAGTGCCGACCTTTTTCTTGATTTGGATTGTGGATGCCATCCATAGACCTGAGCACCATTTACCATTGAGTGCCACCCCAGAACTTTTTTACAAAACAGCAGATATATGCAGGACTCACCGCCAGCTTACCACAGCAGCTGGCGGTGATTATACTGATATGAGGTAGGATGCACTCAGTACATTCAATGTCGGTAAGAGGTTAAAGCAGCAGAGATATCTGGCTTTAAACATAATGGTGGCTGGTAGAGAGATATGGGAACAGAATGAAGCTTATAATAATATTAATAATAATTTTTATTTCTATAGCGCCAACATATTCCACAGCGCTTTACAATTCAGAGGGGACATGTACAGACAATATGAGACTATACAAAATAACAAAATTAAGATACGAAGAGGAGTGAGGGCCTTGCTCGTAAGCTTACAGTCTATGAAGAAATAGGGGAGGCACAAAAGGGTGAATCGGGGGAGAAAAGCTTGTCATATATGGTCCAGCCATCGATTTAATAGGGGATTCAAAACCAGCTGCGTGGACTGGTCGCCAGCCAGAATTTATACTGGTACAGAGTGTAAAAAAGTACATAGAGAGGAATGGAATCAGAAGATACAAGGGACAAGATATGTTTTTGAGGTGGAATTGACATGAACTAGTGAGTGAATGAATTTGGGGAGTGAAGGAGAGATTGGAGTCAAATATAACCCCAAGACAGCGGGCATGCTGCTGGGGTGTAATGGTAGAACCATACACAGAAATGGTAATATTGGGTTTCGGAAGGTTGGGGGAGTGAGGAAACATGAGGAGTTCACTTTTTTGACAGGTTCGGTTTTAGATAGAGGGAGGACATGATGTTGGAGATGGCAAACAGACAATCGGTAGTATTTTGTAATAATGCAGGGGTGATTTCAGGAGAAGATGTGTACAGTTGGATGTCATCAACATAGAGATGGTACTGGAAACCAAATCTGCTGATGATTTGTCCAATAGGGGCAGTGGATAAAGAGAAAAGGAGGGGGCCTAGGACTGAACCCTGAGGAACCCCGACTGTAAGGAGAAGAGGAGGGCAAGAAGAGCCGGAAAAAGATACAGTGAATGAGCAGTCAGAGAGGTAAGAGGAAAACCAAGAAAGAATGGTGTCCTTGAACCTGATAGAGCGGAGCATAGTGAGGTGGAGCTGGTGATCCACAGTATCGAATGCAGCAGAGAGATCCAGGAGGATCAGCAGGGAGTAGTGACCATTAGATTTAGCTGTTAGTAGATCATTAGAGACCTTAGTAAGAGCAGTTTCAGTAGAGTCTAAGGGGTACTTCTCACATAGCGAGATCGCTAGCGAGATCGCTGCTGAGTCACGGTTTTTGTGACGCACCAGTGACCTCATTAGCGATCTCGCTGTGTGTGACACTGAGCAGCGATGCACCCCCTGCTGTAAAATCGCTGCTCGTTACACACAGTGCTGATTAATTTTTTTGACATTGCTCTCCCGCTGTGAAGCACACATCGCTGTGTCTGACAGCGAGAGAGCAACGATCTGAATGTGCAGGGAGCGCAAGAGGATGCGAGGAGCCTAGTAACTTCTTCTTCTGTGACTGGATCAAAGAGTGAAAGTGAACTAGATGAAGTGTAGGAGGGCAAACAATGTGTGGTGTTATGAGGCTGTGAGGAAATTTCCTGGCGTATATGGTCATTTTTTTTCTTTAAAATAATTAGCCAGGTCGTCTGCGCTGAGTTTGGTGGTTAGGGCCAGAACTCTTGGTCCGAGGAAGCTTACTTCATAGATATGTCGCGGGCGGAGGGGACGCACTCGCCACGCTCGGGTCCAGGGCTTCTGCTGCTGCTGCTCGGTGGCTCGAGTGGTGGGCCGGACCCGGGGACTCGAGCAGCGCTCCTCACCTATGAGTGAAAAGGGATGGTTTGGTTGGGGAGATTGTTCGTGACGCCACCCACGGGATGTGGTGATGATGGCACCACCGCTGCTGGTGATGGGGATCCCGGGAGACATGGTAGGGAGCAGCTAGGATGTTGTCCCCTCCGTGGGTAGGGGATTGGTGATCCCGGGGCCCAGTGGTGTGACGGGGAGGCTGGATGGCTGGTGTGCAGGGTTGCAGGGACCGCGCGGCGCGGTGCCGGACGGCACTGGTGTACTCACTCGGACAATCAATGACAGAGTCTCTGGTAAACCAAACGGCCGGATGGACGGGTCCCGCAGCCGGCTGCAGTGTTGTTGTTGTGCTCTCCCCGGATGGCTGATGGTGGCTGTCTTTCCCTGCACCTTTTAGAATGTTCTGACTCCTGTGGTTGCCCACCGGTAGTCCGCTCCCCGGCGTATAGGTGCCGTAGGAGCCCGTTTTGCCCGCAGGTGCTGGCCCTTGGATCTCTAGCCTGTGGCGGTGGCTGTATATCCTCACTGTGTGAGCGGTTGCCTTCTGTCGGGACTTGGTTGTTGGGAAACCCCTGGGGTTCCTGTCACACTCGGATTTGACTATTGACGGCGGCTCCAAGCCTGGTCGGGGTCCGATGGCCCTGCCTGTGTGTGCTTAGCTTCACTCCACTCCCCGGTTCGGTACCGGTGGGCCACCGCCCAGCCCCGGTCCTTACGGCTTTGCAGAGTTCCACCAACTCCTGCAGACGGCCACCACCGTCTGCCAACCTTGCTGTCAGTGTCCGGGCTCCTACCCAGGCACACGCAGACGTTTTACTCCTCTCACTTTCACCTCCAAAACTGATCTGTCTGTACATAAATACAGCAACAGAGCCAAGCCTACTATCTAGATACAGGAACAGAACCCATGCAAAGACACGCACACATATGTAGAGACACAGACAGGCATACATATGTAGACACGCATATGCATGCAGACAGGCATACACAAGCACAATCCTATTATAATATCTCCTATGCTGAGTTCATTCCTGGTATAATGTCCCTCATCGTTAACCCCTTCCTGGCATAATGACCCCCATTCAGGGCCCTTTTGAGTTTTAATGTCCTCCATTGTATAATGTGCCCGATCCTGGTACCCTTCCTGGTATAATGTGCCCTATTTTGGTCCCCTTTCTGGTATATTGTGCCTCTTCCTGGTTCCTTTCCCAGGATATTGTGCCCCATCTTTGTCGCATTCCTGGTATAATGTGCCCCATCTTGACTCCTTTCCTGGTGTAATGTGCACCATCCTGATCCTTTTTGGAATAATATGCCCCATCCTCCTACTCCCCTTCCTGTTATAATGTTCCCCATCCTTGGGCCATGCCTGCCTATCCTGGTTCCTTTACTGGTATAATGTGATCCATCCTGGTTACATTCCTGTAAACTGTGCCCCATCCATCACTGGTATAATGTGCCCCATACTGGTATAATGTTAATGGGCCTCATGGTGGTCACCTCCCTGGTTTAGTGTGCCCCATCCTGGACCCATACCTGTGATACTGTGTCCCGTTTTGCTCAAAACATTAAAAAAAAAAAGAAATTCGTTCTCTGAGCCCACGCAGAGCGGCATCCTCTTCACAGGTGCCGGCAGCTGTCATGAGCCACAGTCAAGGGAATGCCAACATCAGCTGCTGGCCTCTGATTGGCCGGTGTTGTGTACTAGCAGTGAGTCAACTCTGGGACCCTGTGTAGCTGCACTGTCAATATGTCCACCCCTGGATTGTACTATACTCACCATATCCCAGACAGGGAAGTCTTGATAACTTCCACTAAACTCTCACTAAAAACAATGGTGGTACTAATGGTACTTAACCTTTCACAGCTTGATTGCAATGATAAGCAGGATACCATATTTTCTTTCCAGTGTCCTGTTGTCACATAGCACTTAAAAGCAATAGCGAGTGAAAACTTAGCTTCAAATTGTTGTTTATTTTAAAAATATCGAGCTGTTTTCCCAGCTTTAGAAGAATAAATTCTAATACGGTAGAGGAATTAGGAGCACTTTTATATTGATCCACTGTAAAATAATGTTTCATACTTACCTTAAATTGCTCATACCTCAAATAACTATTCACACTATCTGGAAAAACCTGAAAAAAACATACATGGGGGTTGTAATGTCGCTCTCCGTGACTTTATTTGTGAAATCTTTTTCTGTGCAAGTTAAAAAACTTGCAGGCTCATTGTATTATTTCTTTTTATTTTAGACAACCTATATAAATTATATTATATATACCCTTGTGTTGTGATTGCGAATAAATGCACAATATCCAAACATTTTGTCTTTCAAGAATTAAGATCAATCAGAAAATATTGTATTCTCAATCACTACAAAGCACATTTATTATATGTGCAATGCAAGTAGGGCAACAAGTGTAACCTTTAGTGGGCTAGTCAGCATGTAGTGCCACATCATATTTATACATTTCCTATAGTCACCTCTGAAACTCTGAAGGTGCCTGTGTCTGGCTGGAGGAGCTCCGCACTCCTTCACCAAAAAGCGTCTGTGTCTGTATATCACTTCGGCCAGGGTGGGTGACACTTTTTTCTTTAGGATAGTGTCCACCAATCCGCAGCCAGGCACCATCAAGGTTGTATATTTGACATACATGAAAATGGAATTCTCTGGGCAAACCAAACTTAAGCGGGCTTTACACGCTGCGACATCGCTAATGCGAACTCGTTGGGGTCACGGAATTCGTGACGCACATCCGGCCGCATTAGCGATGCCGTTGCGTGTAACACCGATAAGCGATTTTGCATCGTTGCAAAAACGTGCAAAATCGCTAATCGGCGACACGGGGCGACACGTCCATTCTCAAATCTCGTTACTGCAGCAGTAACGAGGTTGTTCCTCGTTCCTGCGGCAGCACACATCGCTGCGTGTGACACAGCAGGAACGAGGATGCTCCCCTTACCTGCCTCCCGGCCGCTATGAGAAAGGAAGGAGGTGGGCGGGATGTTACGTCCCGCTCATCTCCGCCCCTCCGCTGCTATTGGGCGGCGGTTCAGTGACGTCGCTGTGACGCCGCACGGACCGCCCCCTTAGAAAGGAGGCGGTTCGCCCGTCACAGCGACGTCGCCGGACAGGTATGTATGTGTGACCGGTCTGGGCGATTTTCCCGTGTCGCGCAACAGATGGGGGCGGCTACCCACACTAGCGATATCGGGACCGATATCGCAGTGTGTAAAGTAGCCTTTAGACTCTTCATTTTCTCTTCCATCACTGGACAGACATGGCCTCCTTTTCTACAGTCCTGCTATGGCTACTTCTCTGTCTTGGCCTATCCCTGTTTTCCTGGACCTTGTAGCCGAAAGCTACCAGGCCTTTGCCTCTGTTCCCCCATTCTTCTTACCAATACCGACCACTGCCCTGATGGCTGTCCAGTCACTCGACTCCCCTAAGCACATCTAGGGTGAGCCACAGGCTCCGGATACTCCGAGGGTACCTCTGAGTTCCCGACTGGCTAGGCTAGCTTGCAAAATCTCCCCTACTCTAACCCTTCTCCATAACAGGCACCTCACAAGGCACGTCTCTCTAAACAATCCTATTGGCCATCTGTCACTTCTCCCCTCTTAACACTAAGCTTCCCTCTAACCAGGACGTGGCCACCACCTAAATATGCTAAAACCTTCATATTACTCTAATATTTATCCAGCTAACATATTTCACTATACATTGTTAATACATTTACAACATAAAAAATATCACATAATATATTCTGTCATACCAGGTCTCAGCGCTAGGTGGCGCCAGCTGCTGCATGAGCCCAACTCTGCTAGATCAAAACACCACATCTAACATGTACCATACACATAATTAAAACACTTCTTTAGGGTCACAGGGAATGGCACACAAGATGGGAGTGGGGATAAACAGGACCACCTCCTTCATGCCTCCCCACTTAAATGGGGTCATCCTCGATCACAACCTTTACTTTAAATATAAATTTAAAATTAACTGAAGAGTTCATTATATTAATCTAGAAAGCGGGGTAAAACAAAGAAAACCCTTTTTTTTTTTAAAACAGGCCACCCATAGACGATCGTCCTCAACATCTTTTGGGTACATTTTCATTGACCACCACTGTGAGTTTGAAAATCCAACATCCAACCATGACATTGCACAAGACACTGTACAGAAAGGGAAGAAAGTAGAGAGGGAGGACAAGTGCCAGCAGAATTGGCATTAAAAAATATATATTACGTGGATTATTCATCATCATAACCATATGAATTGTTTATTTATCCTATTGGCTTTTACATAATTTATGATGCACTAACCATATTATACCTTTCCCTCATCTTCTTTGCTCTGTATTGTCCTTATGAATCTTTTTTTCACTTAAGGTTGATATATTTGAATTGGCACAATTGACGTACTCAAGTAGGCGGCTGTGTTTATTTGTTACAGTATATCTAAATAGAGATCCTGCAGTAATTGGGGCTGGCTTTGGGATGGACTATACTGAGCAGAGGCGCAAGCTGCACTGGCCTCCGCATTTAGGCAACGTTGAAGACATGGGAAGTGCAGTTTATACTTCTGAGAGTATTCTAGTAATTTTCCTCAAGTAAAGGGAACCTGTCACCAGATTTTTAAATATTAAACTAAAAGTATCACCTTCTGTAGCGTCCGGGCTGCATTCTATGAAGGTGCACCTTGGCCCTGACTCCCCTTCCAGACTCCAAAAATAACTTTATAAAACTTGGCCGTTAGGTATGCTAATTACCTGTGTTGGCCAGATGGGTGTGCTCATTTTCTGCTCCTGTCCCCCCTCCTGCCGCTGATCGCCATCCTCCTTTCTTGATTGACGGGATGACGCCTCCATCATTCTCCTCGTCGCATTTTCAAATCTCGCACCTGTGCAATTAGGTCGGCTTGCGCAGGCGCAGTTTGCTTTGCCATATCGCGGGCAGAGCAGAAAACATAGCTGCAATCACTCGCGCCGGTGAGCTAAATACGCAGGTGCGAGATTATGGGCGGGTACGAGCATGGCGCTGGTGAGGCCGGCGCTGTGCATGACCTCACCAGCACCATGCTCGTACCCGCCCATAATCTCGCGCCTGCGCATTTAGCTCACCGGCGTGAGCGAGGGCAGCTATGTTTTTTGCTCTGCCCGTGATAGGACAGAGCGAACTGCGCCTGTGCGAGGCATCCCAACTCTGCTATATCAAAACACAACATCTAACATGTACCATACACTTAATTAAAACACTTCTTTAGGGTCACAGGGAATGGCACACAAGATGGGGGTGGGGATAAACAGGACCACTTCCTTCATGCCTCCCCACTTAAATGGGGTCATCCTCGATCGCAACCTTTACTTTACATATAAATTTAAAATTAACTTAAGAGTTCATTATATTAATCTAGAAAGCGGGGTAAAACAAAGAAAACCCTTTTTTTTCTTAAACAGGCCACCCATAGACGATCGTCCTCAACATCTTCTGGGTACATTTTCATTGACCACCACTGTGAGTTTGAAAATCTAACATCCAACCATGACATTGCACAAGACACTGTACAGAAAGGGAAGAAAGTAGAGAGGGAGGAGAAGTGGCAGCAGAATTGGTATTAAAAAAATATATATTACGTGGATTATTCATCATCATAACCATATGAATTGTTTATTTATCCTATTGGCTTTTACATAATTTATGATGCACTGACTATATTATACCTTTCCCTCATCTTCTTTGCTCTATATTGTCCTTATGAATCTTATTTTTACTTAAGGTTGATATATTTGAATTGGAACAATTGACGTACCCAAGTAGGCGGCTGTGTTTATTTGTTACAGTATATCTCTATGGAGATCCTGCAGTAATTGGGGCTGGCTTTAGGATGGACTATAATGAGCAGAGGTGCAAGCTGCACTGGCCTCCGCATTTAGGCAACGTTGAAGACATGGGAAGTGCAGTTTATACTTCTGAGAGTATTCTAGTAATTTTCCTCAATTAAGGGAACCTGTCACCAGATTTTTAAATATTAAACTAAAAGTATCACCTTCTGCAGCTCCTGGGCTGCATTCTATGAAGGTGCACCTTGGCCCTGACTCCCCTTCCAGACTCCAAAAATAACTTTATAAAACTTGGCTGTTAGGTATGCTAATTACCTGTGTTGGCCAGATGGGTGTGCTCATTTTCTGCTACTGTCCCCCCTCCTGCCGCTGATCGCCATCCTCCTTTCTTGATTGACGGGATGACGCCTCCATCATCCTCCTCGTCGCATTTTCAAATCTCGCGCCTGTGCAGTTAAGTCGGCTCGCGCAGGAAGGGGAGTCAGGGCCAAGGTGCACCATCATGGAATGCAGCCCAGGAGCTGCAGAAGGTGATTCTTTTAGTTTAATAGGTAAAAATTTGGTGACAGGTTCCCATTAAGCTATACATCAATTATGTTGAACCATGATGAGGTTTGAATATATTTACACTTCACATAGGTTTCATTCCTTTTGATTGTTACAGGTGGACCTTCATGTAGAATAGGATCAATTCATGTACAGATGACCTTGAGCGGGGCACCATTTGCGTATTTGAATTAGGATGCCGACCTCCACGGTCAGGTAGTAATGCAGCTAGGGTATGTACAGAGCGTTATCCTTTAGTACACTTATCCATTATTTATACTACAGTGTACAGCTTTTTTTGCTAAATTTCTTTATTGCACTTATCTTTTAAATGATCTAATACTGACATATTATAAATGAGAGTGGTAGCCTCACCATGTGAATTATAATGTAAAGACTTTAGTGATAGGGAGGTGCTGGATCACTAAAGTCAGTGTGACTGAGAAATTGATTGATCTGCAATATACTGCATTACAGCACAATAACACATTTTTTTAAGAGGGCAGTTTAATTCCCCTCTATCCTAATTTTGTGTTTGCAGTAAAAAGCTCATAAGGGTATTTACTCTGTCACTCTGCCACTCTGCAGAGAGGACTTTTCACTGACACCACACACAGCAGCTTCCTCTGTGAGAGAGAGTGGGAGTATTGTATGAGTGTGTGTGTGTATATGAGTGTGTGTGAATGTAAGTGTATATGGCTGAGTGCATTTATGTATGTGAATGTGTGTGTGTATTTCTGTGTGTGTGTGTGTGTGTGTGTGTGTGTGTGTGTATATATATGTCTGTGTGTGTATATGAGTGTATGGGTATACGAGTGCATGTATGTATATGAAGTGTGTGTGTGTGTGCATGTATATGAGTCTGTGTGTGTATTTGAGTGTGTGTATATGGGTACATGTGTGTATATGAGTTTTTATTTATATATATCCAATTTTCTCGCATCAGAAACTGTATGCTAGTGTGATCACAGCCTATAACTCACTGTATACAATAAGGAATAACATTTGGAACACCATTCTAAGTCTGAACTGGGTGCAAAAACCTAAAAAAACATCACTATGGGGAGATAAGGTATGCACACCAGTGACTATGTAAGGGGAATACATGAAATAGCAGAAACTGCTGTGTGAATACTGACTTGAAAAATCCAATAGCTATATGTAAGAGTGAAAATGTGAAAAATGGAATCTGCATTACTGCCATGAACATATGAATCAAGAGAAATTTAGCTACTGAATTGATCAATGCAATAGAGCCCCAAAACTACGCCAAAGTATTTCTCTACGTTGGGGTCCCTAGCTTGTGTGTGTCCTCTCATGCAGTTAAAAAACTTAGCGTGTATGGGAAGCTGAGACCCAGGCTATTTATGCGTATGATATGGATTGGCAATAGGTGTGGTTGGGGAGGGTTCACAAACGAAAAACTACTAACAATAAGGAATTGGGGCTCTATTGCATTGATCAATTCAGTAGCTAAATTTCTCTTGATTCATATGTTCATGGCAGTAATGCAGATTCCATTTTTCACATTTTCACTCTTACATATAGCTATTGGATTTTTCAAGTCAATATTCACACAGAAGTTTCTGCTATTACATGTATTCCCCTTACATAGTCACTGGTGTGCATACCTTATCTCCCCATTATAACTCACTGTATGTGACTGCAGGGTCCTGAACCCTCACACTGTGCACATCACATGCTGTGTGGATTCTCTGGTTCATGTTGGCGGTGAAAGCAGGCTGTTATGTTGCCACAATCATGTGATTTTCATACTTTCGGACACATTGCAACTAGAAGTGTACTGAGTGAGTCGGTGAACATCTAGTCAGAATGTGGTTAGAAGCAATGAATTCACATGCATTGTCACATGACCGGCTGCCAATACCAAAGAATCTTCACAGTATGTGATGTGCAAACTATGAGGATTTAGAAGCCTGCAGTCAGAGTGCAGAATGTTTACAAAATATTGAGCAACCCATTTAACAGTGCGCTGTAATGGGGCAGACCATTCTATGCTCCCATAGGCCACTATGCAATGTGATCCAATGGGATGACATAATAGCTAAGAGTCTGTTGAAGACCTCCATATTTGTCATCATGGAGCTCTGTCATGTGGCCGGGCTTCAAAGACCACGATTTTTGTTGCTATACACTGTATATATTTGCTGTATAGTTTATGCAATCAGACAATCACAGGTTGAAGCCCCCTGAGGGAACTAATCAATACATTGCAAAGTGAATTTTTTTTTAAACAAATATGAAGGAAAAAAAAATAAAACCACACCTCTTTTCTCCCATAAATATTAAGATATTAAAAAAGTACATACAAGTGGTATCACCATATCCATAAAAGTCAAATCTATAAAAATCTAAAATAACTAACCATATTAGTAAACTGGAACAAATTCAAAACACTAAAATTGTGTATTTGTGCTCCCCAGAAAGCTGCAAAAAATACAGTAAGAAGAGATCAAAATGTCATATCCATCCAAAAATGGTAAGAAGAAAAATGATGTCTCACCCCACAAAAATTAAGCCATAATGAAAGTTATAGGTTTCGGAAAATAGTGACAATACAAAAATTTTCTGTTTACAAATCTCCATTTTTTTCACCAAAAATAATAAAACTCAACATGTTTGGTATTGTTGTTATTGTAGTGATAAGGAGAATCATGGTCCCAGGTCATTTTTACCACACAACGTAAACCGCAAAAACAATTCCAAAAAAAAGGTCAGAATTGGGGGAGGTCTCCTGGGTCTGACTGACAGCTCACTCTTATTTCAGTGACTGTTTTCCCTACTGAGATCTCTTGCCTGCGTGGTCAGTGCCTTGGGTGCTGCCACGGTAAAGTCTTCATGATGTTGCAAGACCTAGTGTATCAATCTCCACATTCTATGTTTTCACACTAAAGACCCCTGTACACATTAGACTAAAGTCAGCCAAACCCACAGGTATTAGCAGGATTGTCCAATAGTATAATATGTATAGGAGTTGATCCTTTTTAGTTTTGATTACTATCTTTGCTCCTAACATTTCAAATATGGGACGTCAGGGTTGAATATCACTATTTGTCCATAGATAAATGGTCCATAAACAATTAATGCTTCTTTATCTTAATTTGAAACTGCATCTCCTGTTAAGCCTCACCCCTGAAATACAACACGTTTTTTTACTTTTGTTGCTTTTTTCGGGTAAAAGGTAAACATTAGAGGAGGAGAAGGGGTGCGCTGGGGGCCTGTGGCCTTGGACTCCGACCCATTCCTTTACTTAGAGGCTGAGGGTTCATTGGGGTAGGGGCACCATCAGCTTAATCTGTGTAGAGCACCAAGATACCTTGTCCCTGCCCTGGTTTGCAGTATTAAGATTTGTAGTGAGTTTTTTAGCTGCAAATCCAATTTTGGGGGAAACTGAGAAAAAAACAACATGCCTATCAAACCTATGCTGTTCTACATTTCTGCTGTCTCTTATGCAATGGATGGAATATCAATACTGTGGGCAAACAGCCTCATAATGGCAGATAATAAGAAATTATGCAATGTTTATCTCATACATGAATGAAAAGTAATGCCTCCACCTTCATAACTCCTCAGAAGATGGCAGCACTAGTATGCAGCAGGTACTAGGCTGTTCAGTTGACCTTCCTCTACAGCTCCAGTTGGCGGAAGCCTTAGCAATGTACGGTTGTGTTGTTACAGTGTAAAGAATGGAAGCCTGCGCAGATGATCAGTCAGTACGATTTAAGCAACGTGCTGTCATTGAATTATTAACATCAGAGGCTGTCACTCCAAAGGAAATTCTTCAGAGAATGCAAGCTGTTTATGGTGATTGTGTTGATATGAGCACTGTGTGTCATTGGACCAGTGTAGTGGAGTGCAGCACCTACTAATGAAGTTGCTTTACTGAGACTTTAAGACTTTGTTGGACTGTTGCTTTAAGGCTCCCCTGCAGAGGACAATGGAATGGCCTGCGTCTCCCCCTGCTGTTTTGTATTGTTTTGATCTGCTCCGAGGAAAAAGTGCGGGAAGAAGAAGGAAGTAAGAGTTCCAGGAGGTGCAGAGGGATGCATGCATGAGAGTCAGTATCCGACCTGCTGACGCCGACTCCGCCTGGATAAGCCCAGCTGTCTGGTGAATTGTTGCAAGAAAGGTTCTTCATCACCCTCCCAGAGTGAAGTGTGCACCACCGTACTATTAAGCTTCAGAGCGGAGTGTTCACCGAGGTGCAGCAATTAGGGAACCATATTAGACCTCCGTAGTCAGAGTGCGGTATTCACACGGTGCCTTTAGGGTAGATCAGTAAGGATAAAGGACAGAGCAGGATTGTTTAACGTTATACATCGCTTTACTGCTGATAAGTCTATTGTTGTAAGTTGGTATAGCTGAGTTGACCTGGGCAGTCGCTGCAGCTAAAGAACATAATTTGTACTTTGAGTTGTTTTACCGCCTTGTTCATTTTAATCCAGCTGCCTGGTAGTTTGTGTTTATAGTCCCTGGTAAATAAACACCCACCCTGGTTTAACTGACACCTCGTCTGATCCAACAACTTGCTCTGCATAGCGGTGGACACTCTGTCCATCGCTTCACCAGTAACGTCAAAGATGGTGAGGTGAGAACATCTGACTTGCATGAGAAAGAAAAGCGGGCTTTACATGCTGCAACATCGCTAGCGATGTCGCAAGCAATAGCACCCGCCCTCGTCGGTGGCGCGTCATGGGGTGATCGCTGCCGCAGCGAACAATATCGATACGGCAGCGTCACAGGCTATTACCTGTTCACCGACATCGTTGTGGCCACCGAACAATCTCTCCTTTAAGGGGGAGGTTCGTTCGGCATCACAGCGGCGTCACTAAGCGACCGCCCAATAGAAGCGGAGGGGTGAAGATGAGCTGCCGGAACATCCCGCCCACCTCCTTC
Organism: Anomaloglossus baeobatrachus; assembly: GCF_048569485.1. NCBI lineage: Eukaryota > Metazoa > Chordata > Amphibia > Anura > Aromobatidae > Anomaloglossus > Anomaloglossus baeobatrachus. Next base: position 96,760,676 of record NC_134355.1, on the reverse strand, counting down.
CTTCCTCATTGCCGGCGGCCGCAGGTACGATGTTGTTCTTCGTTCCTGCGGTGTCGCACATAGCGATGTGTGCTGCCGCAGGAACGACGAACAACCTGCATCCAAAAGCAGCAACGATATTTTAGAAAGGAACGATGTGTCAACGATTAGGTGAGTATTTTGCATCGTTAGCGGTCGCTCGTACGTGTCACACGCAATGACGTCGCTAACGAGGCCGGATGTGCATCACAAATTCTGTGACCCCAATGACATCTCGTTAGCGATGTCGTTGCATATAAAGCGGCCTAAAGAGTTGGACGTCCTGTGACATCAACATCTGAGATAAATATGCAAAACATTGATATACAGATTCAGGATGATTGTTGTATCACTCAGAAAGAAATTGCATGCAAAGTCGGCATTTCACAAGAATGTGTAGGTCACTTTATTGCTTTGCTTGGTAAGATCTGTGCACGGTGGGTACCCCGGATGCTGACGTCTGAAATGAAAGGACACAGACTTGAAATTTGCCAGGAACTCCTCTCACATTATGTGAATAAAAGTGACACCTTTCTGCATTCAATTGTGACAGGAGACAAAATTTGGGTACACCACTATGAACCCAGAGACCAAAACATCAGTCCATGGAATATCAACACAAAGGCTCACCCCAGAAAAAGATATTCCAGACAGTCCTCAGCTGGAAATGTGTTTTGGGACGCACATAGTGTTATCCATGCTGATTTCCTTGAAGGTGGAAAAACAATTTAGTGAGATCGTTTTATCACAACGTTGCAAACTTTGAAACGATGACTAACCAAGGTCCGAAAGGAAAAGGGAAATGTTTTCCTGCTGCATGACAATGTCAGACCACACACTTCACATGCCACCACAGCAGAACTTCAGAGACTAAAGCTCACTACCATACAGTATCCACCATACAGTCCAGATTTGGTGCTGTCTGACTTCCATCTGTTCCCAATAATGAAAGAAGATCTGCAGGTACATCACTATGGATCTGATGAAGAAGTTGCGACAACTGTGAGGGGCTGGTTGTGGAAACAGAGTGACGACGTCTTCCATGACAGTTTCAGAAAACTTGTTCATTGTTGGCAGAAATGTATCCAACTGTCTGGTGATTATGTGGAAAAGTGAATATCAGTAATTAAAGAGGACATTCTAAGGATTATTGCTATGTTTGATTTATTAAAATATTTCCTTCGAAAGTCAAGTTACAAAGGTGAAGGCATTACTTTTCATTCAACCCTCGTATGAACATTAGTATTCTGTTAATATGTATTAATATCTACTTTTATTTTATGAAAAGAAAATATTGCTATTTATATATCTTGGAAAGTCTTCCTAGCAAGTGTTCACTTATTTACAGTATTAATGAGATGAAGGCTCCTTCATGAGTTTCTAATTTGTCCCAAGGTTTCAAGTCAGCCTGGCAACACCGATCGGATTTCCTTTTAAGACAAACCTCTCACTCTTGCACTTCTGTAAGCGCCCACTCCTTAATGTAGACTTCCCTTTCCTTTCACTATATGTCTGGAAAATATATCTTCAATACTTTTTATTAGAAAACAACACATTGAACGTTCAACGCGTTAAACTATTCCTCTACATTTCATTATACTCTACCTATTTTGATTGTATTCATATGTATTTTATAATATCGCTACAAAAATATTACCAAATATGTGTATATAAAGTGTATCTTCAATTACACAGAAAAATTACTGTTACATAAATGTACAGACAAGCTTTTTTTTTCTAGATTTTGACATGAACAGTCTTGTCGTTGGCAGATAGGCTCACAAACTTTGATGAAATGCGTGCAAGGAACCTCATATTTTTACATGCAAAACAAGAGAATTACGACCAGAGTCCAGGGTACAAAGTGAAAAAACTTTATTGGTAAATAGGTGCAGGGCGGCACAAACAAGTGTGGACATAGGCAATGATCTATAGCGGACTGCTGACAAAACATAAATGATAATTGCTAATACTGGTAGCGGTTACATGTAAACCGGTGTACCTATGTATGCAGTCAGATAATTAATAGTCCACCAAGGAAACTGCATGGGATACACTAAAATATAATTGGGTCATAGACCAAGCCTTCTCCGTTTGGCTCCGTGACCCCTCGTACTGGCTGTGCACCGTGTGGCCGATGTGTAGCCTGTCCAAATGTGGACAGGTCTAATTCTTTCTCCGACTCCATGGGTGAACACACTTTTTCCATAAAAAAACACATCACCTGCACTACGACGGCGGTGGTCTATTATGCCACCTGCCCCTGCCCCAAAATTTACGTTGGTTTGACGATTAGGCAATTTAAGGTGCGCATTCGTGAGCACGTAAATGGGATTATTGCAGCAGCAGATTGCCAAGATATTCCATCTCTAAAAACCATCCCACGTCATTTTAGACAATATCATCAGTCCAATCCAGCGCTTTTACGGGTCAGGGGTATCGATCACCTTGATTCCAACATTCTTGGCGGCAAGATCAGTCAGAGACTGGCCAGGATGGAGGCCAGATGGATTTGGACTCTCAAAACTCTTTATCCCATGGGCTTAAATGAAAACATCTCCTATTCCTCATTTTTGTGATGGTCGTGTTTTCTTTGAGGGGGTTTCCTCTTCTATGTTTTTATAATATATTAATACATGTTCGTTTTATGATTTTATTAGGCGTCCTCCTTTCCTTTTGCCGGATTTGTCCTGCGTGTGATGTTGGATTACCCATATGTTCGGCCGGACCATTTTGAGGAATCATCAATTCAATACCGTCAGACTGATCAAGAACTTTTATTATAGGATAATGTTTGGCTATATGTACTTTTGCCCTTATATACACAATGTCCATTTTATTATCTTGGTGTCCGGTGTATGTTGGTGCGTTCACATGTCTGCATGACCGGCGCACACACATGTGTTTGTGATGCGCTCGTTGTAGGTTGTGTAGATGTTTGTATCGTATGTGTTTAGGTGGCTAGGACCAACATATAGACGTGATTATATGTGTGTGAATTTTATATCAGCACACTAGTATTAGCTCACATTTAGTGCATGTTGTGTGCATTGCTTGTGCGCACATGTGCATGTGCGCATCCCGCACGTATGTATGATGGGTGTATGTGTGAGTATGTGGTTGAATGTGGTCCTTGGGTCACATGTCCTGTTATGTGAGTGTGTGTGTGTGTGTGTGCACACATGTGTGTACATGGGTGTGTATGATTGCGTGTGGTGCACACATGTACAGTATTTATGCATGTGTGCATGAGAGAGTGTGAGAACATATGTGTGTGTGCATGAGTGTTGGTGTGTGCGCATGTGTCAGTGCGTTGATAGGCTGTGGGTGCATATATATGCACTCACATGCTATAATTGTTTGGTACCTGGTAGTAGTGTTCCAATGTTTGGTTATTTACCGTTATTTCATCCTATATTTTGATATGAGGTACGGCTTATTCTATGATCTTTAAATAATGCCGAATACCTATGCATGATACAGTATTTATCATATATACTCCTTGTGTGGGTAACTATGGTGTATCCCATATATTGGCACACTAGCATTGGTCCATATTGAGTCCATGTTGTGTACATGGCCTGTGCACACATGTGCAATTGCACATACCCGCACGTATGTATGATGGGTGTATGTGTGAGTATGTGGTTGAATGTGGGCTTTGGGTCACATGTCCCTGTACATGTGTGTGTGTGTGTGTGGGCGTGTGCATGTGTGAGTGTGCGTGAGTGTGTGTGTGCATGTGTGTCGATGTGTGCACATGTGTCAGTGCGTTGGTAGATTGTGGGTGCATACATATGCACTCACATGCTATCATTGTCTGGCAACTGGTAGTAGTATTTTAATGGTTGGTACATAAACCGTTATTCTATCACATATTATTGTATATTTTTTGATATGTGGCACGGCTTCTGCTATGATCTTTAAACAATGCAGAATACCTTTGTATGATATAGTACTTATGTGACTACATTCATATTCATTGGTGTATTCATTCTTTGTGCGGGTAACCATGGTATATCCCATGGTATTATATTGTGGCCATATATTGTCCTTATCCTCCAATACCTTATTGCTCCGGCCGTGTGAGATGTGCGCGCATGCGTGCCATGGGCACCGGGACGTGGTTGCGGCGCCGCACCGTATCACCCTGCGTGACGTCCGCTCTCGTGACTGCCATGTGATGCGCACACATGGCGGTCACGTGACCGGAAGTGTCGGGCAGGGAGCGGTGCGGCGCGCACTAAGCGTCCCTGGTTGCCCTGGACAGCGCGCGCAACTTGGGGATGCCAATTCTTTCATCCACCCTGATTGGCGGACGCCCCCTTTTTAACTTCCACTTTCCTTCACTTTGCCACGCCCCCTGACGAAGGCTTTACAGCCGAAACGGCCGTCGGGTTGGACGCAGGCTCCTTTGGTCTCCATACTTCTCAGGTAAAACTGCATTTGTCATTGTCTCCCTCATCATTGGAGGCTGGGGTCCCTTCCACAATCCTCCACTAACCCTGTGCAACCCTGTCTGTTATTTATATCTATATACTCTACATATACTCTATGTGGTTGCCATTGTTTTCTGAGGAGGTTGTTTTGGTCTATGACCCAATTATATTTTAGTGTATCCCATGCAGTTTCCTTGGTGGACTATTAATTATCTGACTGCATACATAGGTACACCGGTTTACATGTAACCGCTACCAGTATTAGCAATTATCATTTATGTTTTGTCAGCAGTCCGCTATAGATCATTGCCTATGTCCACACTTGTTTGTGCCGCCCTGCACCTATTTACCAATAAAGTTTTTTCACTTTGTACCCTGGTCTCTGGACGTAATTCTCTTGTTTTGCATTCAAATTTAAACGACTTGTCCTAGTCCCCATTCAGGTATTATGATCACTATGGTTTTTCTACTGTGTTACATAATTTCCTGGTAAACTATGGAGTGGCTGTGGCTTTTCTTGTACATTAATATTACTGTGTTTTGCACAGGCATTTGTGGTTCAGCCATGGACTATAAGGCTAAAGAAAAAAGTTGGCTGGACCAGGCCAACCAGGTATATGGTGATTTGGAACGCGGTACTCCATCCACAAGTGATCACAACCTTGAGGAGGCATTCCAAGCCATCCAGCAATTACATCTCAAGAGGTCTAAATTATGGTGGAATCGCCTATTTTTACAGAGATATATATCCAAAAAATTAATTCCCCGTGGGTTAAGGGTCCGTGTCATTCCTACATTTCCTATTGATGACGAATCCTTCATCTCTAAATGGGAGGATGCCTGCAACACTTGTTCCTCCATCTTTACGGGACTGTTGATAGAGTTAAATACTAAAAATATTACTACTATCGACAGTAAGTTGGATGAAATACAGTCTAAATTTAAGGAAGATTGTTCTCCGGATCAAATGTCGGTTTATGATTGTAAATTAGAAAAAGCTCTGGACGGATGTGTCAAGAAGATACATGACACACAAGCCAGGAAATGGGCTCGGGATCAACGAGACTTCCTCCAGAAGTCAGTTTACTTTTGGCGAGTAGATCCTTCTGGGTCACCCAGGGCGGCTCGCGCCTCCTCCTTTTCATCCCTTTCTTCAATCAGCGACCAATCAGATGCACCATCTCTTCAATCTAGTATCACCACTCGTTCTGGGATGATGATTGGGAGACCAAGAGAGAATATGACATCTTCTACTAAATCGAATAATTATAGGACCTCTGGCTATAAGCATTCGAATAAGGTGATTAATTTAAGTTCACACGATCTATCTTCTTCTGATATCTCTCTGTTGGAAAGGGGTTTCTCCTTCTCACCAACTGCCAGATTTGATAAATTTATAGCCACTAAAGATCTGCATCTGTTTGCTCGCTCCCTACTTTTTAAGAAATATTTTTTTGATACTAATTTACATCAAATTTTCCCTACAGAGGAGGAACAAGCGGCCCTGAGAGACCTTGAGGAGCTCGCCATTGAACACAATGTGTCCGAGGGAGGTAAGATCCCCCCTTCAATACGTCCACGCTCCAGGAGATTCCCTCCACTCTCGTCCTATGCCAATGTGGAAATGTTTGTTAATTTGGTATCCAAAGAATTTGACAATATTCCAGCTGGTATTATAGATGATAATCTCACTCGGCAGGAACGGGTTAGGTTGAGGTAGTTGCGGTCCTTGCCTGATGTGCTCCTGAAGCCAGCAGACAAGGGCGGGCACGTTGTCGTCTGGCCAAGGGATCTCTATGAAAAAGAAGCATTCAGACAATTACGTGATAGGGTTTGTTATAAAAAATTGACATATAACCCCTTGTCTGCTTTTACAACACTGCTTCAGAGATCCCTTAAAGCAGCGCTAGACGGCAATGTTGTCACCAAGGAGCTGGCTTCGGCACTTCAGGTTATTGAACCAGCGATTCCCACCCTATACCTCCTGCCGAAGATCCATAAGGATATCAATGTGCCACCAGGGAGACCAATTGTCTCAGGTAGAGGAAATTTCTTGGAGCATGTGAACCGCTGGATTGACACCAAACTCCAGCCACTTGTGGAGGGCCTGCCATCCTTTATTAAGGACACTGGCGAGTTCCTCAGGAAGGTCGATGGACTCTGTGTGGGGGGTGACACATTACTGGTGACGGGTGATGTTGAATCCCTGTACACCAGTATTAAACATTGTGAAGGACTTCGGGCCACTAGATTCTTTTTGGAAATGTCCAATACAGCGATGGACATGGTGGCCTTAATAATGGAGTTGTTGGAGTTCACCTTGACTCACAACGTTTTTGTCTTCAAGGGGTCTTTCTATCTGCAGCTCCAGGGAACAGCTATGGGGGCCTCGTTTGCCCCCTCCTATGCCAACCTGTTCCTGGGGCTGTGGGAGAGGGACCTCTTCCTGTCGGATCAGCTGCCGTCGATGGACCGTGTCCTCTTTTGGACACGGTACATCGACAACATCTTTTTGATCTGGCAGGGCACGGAGACTGAACTCCATGAGTTCATGAAAACCCTCAACTCCAACAATTTGAATATCCGTATTACCTATACCCACCACACACAGTCCATTGATTTCCTTGATGTTACAGTCAAAAAAGATTCGAACAACATCATTCAAACCGACATTTATCGGAAAGAGACTGCAGGAAACATGCTTTTGCATGCATCCTCATCCCATCCTGGCCATATGATTCGGTCCATTCCAGTGGGCCAGTTCCTGCGACTCCGTAGGATCTGTTCCACTGATGTGGACTTCGAAAAAAAGAGCCGTCGACCTCAAGCAAAGATTTTATGCAAGAGGCTATAGTAGGCGGTGTGTTAAGAGAACAAAAAAAGAGAGGAACAAGAGGCGATCAATTAGGTCTATTTATTTTTATTGTGAATAAAAGTGCGGACAGGTGGGGGGGGTTAGACCCGGTATACATCACTACAGTCAGCATGCACCAATTGTGCAAGGCATTATAAGAAAGTCAAGAATGTGAATACATATGCACCATCAAAGTTACAATACAATCTGCATAAGGTAAAAAATCAGATATCCCTTACTGATTTATTGGGACTCGCTCATCCATACATGCACATATAGAGAGCACAGTATTGCAGTTTATTGAAGATCACATGAACTACTCCAAGTACAATTATGGACCTGTACCAAGGTAACTCAAATTGTCCTCTATATATACGCATGGAGACCAAAAATATCTAGACATAATTCCAAGCGCAGAGCACGGAGCAGTTCATGAGAATAACACGGTTCTCTAGTTAGTGGGCAGAAATTACATGCCTAAAAATTAGGCTTCCATGGATTTCTATGAGGGTGGTAATAATAAGAGCAAATGCTTGATATCCATGAATCATATGAAACGCTCCAGGCTCAGAACACAGGAACACATGGCCAGAAATATGAGACTATAATTCATAGATCACCATACCAAAGGGCATAAATATAGGTCTCAATGACCCCCATATACATGGTGATCATAAAAACCACAAATGATTACAGGTACAAAGAACCTGGAGCAGTTCATGAAATAGTGGCACACACAAACAGAATATCCTTCATCTATTGTTGTAGTGTACAGAGGAAAAATGTATAGGATAGGGACACCATTCATATATAGATGATCATAATATCCATGCTCAGCAACGGAAAATTCCCATATAGTGCTGAAATAATGGTAATCACAAAGAATAGTGTTTAATACCCATACAATACAGAGATTATAATCCCAAAAATCCTCATCTGCACACTAACAATTTCAAGAGTTGTATATAATGAGAAATACCACTAGATTTTTTCACGCTAGTATCATGGAGCACATGGCACTCCATGAACCTGTGGCAGTATAATGCCCACCAATCACTCATACAGTGCACAAGGCACGAGCATTGCCCAAAAACAGATATGCAAAAGCAGGTACATATAGTGAAATAATGAACAACAATTCAAGACTTACATATAGCTGAAAGATGACAATGACTGCAGTGGATTGCGCAGGTATTAAACACTATTCTTTGTGATTACCATTATTTCAGCACTATATGGGAATTTTCCGTTGCTGAGCATGGATATTATGATCATCTATATATGAATGGTGTCCCTATCCTATACATTTTTCCTCTGTACACTACAACAATAGATGAAGGATATTCTGTTTGTGTGTGCCACTATTTCATGAACTGCTCCAGGTTCTTTGTACCTGTAATCATTTGTGGTTTTTATGATCACCATGTATATGGGGGTCATTGAGACCTATATTTATGCCCTTTGGTATGGTGATCTATGAATTATAGTCTCATATTTCTGGCCATGTGTTCCTGTGTTCTGAGCCTGGAGCGTTTCATATGATTCATGGATATCAAGCATTTGCTCTTATTATTACCACCCTCATAGAAATCCATGGAAGCCTAATTTTTAGGCATGTAATTTCTGCCCACTAACTAGAGAACCGTGTTATTCTCATGAACTGCTCCGTGCTCTGCGCTTGGAATTATGTCTAGATATTTTTGGTCTCCATGCGTATATATAGAGGACAATTTGAGTTACCTTGGTACAGGTCCATAATTGTACTTGGAGTAGTTCATGTGATCTTCAATAAACTGCAATACTGTGCTCTCTATATGTGCATGTATGGATGAGCGAGTCCCAATAAATCAGTAAGGGATATCTGATTTTTTACCTTATGCAGATTGTATTGTAACTTTGATGGTGCATATGTATTCACATTCTTGACTTTCTTATAATGCCTTGCACAATTGGTGCATGCTGACTGTAGTGATGTATACCGGGTCTAACCCCCCCCACCTGTCCGCACTTTTATTCACAATAAAAATAAATAGACCTAATTGATCGCCTCTTGTTCCTCTCTTTTTTTGTTCCATTGTATTAGCGATTTGGTCTTAATCCGTGGTCCCTATTCTGCATAATATATTATATTGTGCTGATTATTCACTATCGTTATGCAGAATTTATGTATGCCATTTCTTACTTTGGTGTGTTAAGAGAGCCTATAACAGGGCAAGACACTCCACCCGTCATTCCCTGTTGTACGCCCCAAAGAGATCTCAAGCGTGTGATACCTTAAGATTTGTCACGGATTATCATGGCCAATTTCCAGCCATGAGATCGTGTCTGCAAAAATTTTGGCCCATCTTGCAGGCCGATCCGATCTTGGCCAGGATAGTCCCTGACAGACCCATGTTGAGCATTCGGAGATCTAGAAACGTACGCGACCAAATTGTTGCCAGCCACTATGAGGGAGTCGCTCAGCCTTCTCCGTTTGGCTCCGTGACCCCTCGTACTGGCTGTGCACCGTGTGGCCGATGTGTAGCCTGTCCAAATGTGGACAGGTCTAATTCTTTCTCCGACTCCATGGGTGAACACACTTTTTCCATAAAAAAACACATCACCTGCACTACGACGGCGGTGGTCTATTATGCCACCTGCCCCTGCCCCAAAATTTACGTTGGTTTGACGATTAGGCAATTTAAGGTGCGCATTCGTGAGCACGTAAATGGGATTATTGCAGCAGCAGATTGCCAAGATATTCCATCTCTAAAAACCATCCCACGTCATTTTAGACAATATCATCAGTCCAATCCAGCGCTTTTACGGGTCAGGGGTATCGATCACCTTGATTCCAACATTCGTGGCGGCAAGATCAGTCAGAGACTGGCCAGGATGGAGGCCAGATGGATTTGGACTCTCAAAACTCTTTATCCCATGGGCTTAAATGAAAACATCTCCTATTCCTCATTTTTGTGATGGTCGTGTTTTCTTTGAGGGGGTTTCCTCTTCTATGTTTTTATAATATATTAATACATGTTTGTTTTATGATTTTATTAGGCGTCCTCCTTTCCTTTTGCCAGATTTGTCCTGCGTGTGATGTTGGATTACCCATATGTTCGGCCGGACCATTTTGAGGAATCATCAATTCAATACCGTCAGACTGATCAAGAACTTTTATTATAGGATAATGTTTGGCTATATGTACTTTTGCCCTTATATACACAATGTCCATTTTATTATCTTGGTGTCCGGTGTATGTTGGTGCGTTCACATGTCTGCATGACCGGCGCACACACATGTGTTTGTGATGCGCTCGTTGTAGGTTGTGTAGATGTTTGTATCGTATGTGTTTAGGTGGCTAGGACCAACATATAGACGCGATTATATGTGTGTGAATTTTATATCAGCACACTAGTATTAGCTCACATTGAGTGCATGTTGTGTGCATTGCTTGTGCGCACATGTGCATGTGCGCATCCCGCACGTATGTATGATGGGTGTATGTGTGAGTATGTGGTTGAATGTGGTCCTTGGGTCACATGTCCTGTTATGTGAGTGTGTGTGTGTGTGTGTGCACACATGTGTGTACATGGGTGTGTATGATTGCGTGTGGTGCACACATGTACAGTATTTATGCATGTGTGCATGAGAGAGTGTGAGAACATATGTGTGTGTGCATGAGTGTTGGTGTGTGCGCATGTGTCAGTGCGTTGATAGGCTGTGGGTGCATATATATGCACTCACATGCTATAATTGTTTGGTACCTGGTAGTAGTGTTCCAATGTTTGGTTATTTACCGTTATTTCATCCTATATTTTGATATGAGGTACGGCTTATTCTATGATCTTTAAATAATGCCGAATACCTATGCATGATACAGTATTTATCATATATACTCCTTGTGTGGGTAACTATGGTGTATCCCATATATTGGCACACTAGCATTGGTCCATATTGAGTCCATGTTGTGTACATGGCCTGTGCACACATGTGCAATTGCACATACCCGCACGTATGTATGATGGGTGTATGTGTGAGTATGTGGTTGAATGTGGGCTTTGGGTCACATGTCCCTGTACATGTGTGTGTGTGTGGGCGTGTGCATGTGTGTATGTGTGTATGCGCATGCATGACTGTATGTGGTGTACACATGATTAGTGCCCATGTATGTGTGCGTGAGTGAGTGTGTGAATGTGTGAGTGTGCGTGAGTGTGTGTGTGCATGCGTGTCGATGTGTGCACATGTGTCAGTGCGTTGGTAGATTGTGGGTGCATACATATGCACTCACATGCTATCATTGTCTGGCACCTGGTAGTAGTATTTTAATGGTTGGTACATAAACCGTTATTCTATCACATATTATTGTATATTTTTTGATATGTGGCACGGCTTCTGCTATGATCTTTAAACAATGCAGAATACCTATGTATGATATAGTACTTATGTGACTACATTCATATTCATTGGTGTATTCATTCTTTGTGCGGGTAACCATGGTATATCCCATGGTATTATATTGTGGCCATATATTGTCCTTATCCTCCAATACCTTATTGCTCCGGCCGTGTGAGATGTGCGCGCATGCGTGCCATGGGCGCCGGGACGTGGTTGCGGCGCCGCACCGTATCACCCTGCGTGACGTCCGCTCTCGTGACTGCCATGTGATGCGCACACATGGCGGTCACGTGACCGGAAGTGTCGGGCAGGGAGCGGTGCGGCGCGCACTAAGCGTCCCTGGTTGCCCTGGACAGCGCGCGCAACTTGGGGATGCCAATTCTTTCATCCACCCTGATTGGCGGACGCCCCCTTTTTAACTTCCACTTTCCTTCACTTTGCCACGCCCCCTGACGAAGGCTTTACAGCCGAAACGGCCGTCGGGTTGGACGCAGGCTCCTTTGGTCCCCATACTTCTCAGGTAAAACTGCATTTGTCATTGTCTCCCTCATCATTGGAGGCTGGGGTCCCTTCCACAATCCTCCACTAACCCTGTGCAACCCTGTCTGTTATTTATATCTATATACTCTACATATACTCCATGTGGTTGCCATTGTTTTCTGAGGAGGTTGTTTTGGTCTATGACCCAATTATATTTTAGTGTATCCCATGCAGTTTCCTTGGTGGACTATTAATTATCTGACTGCATACATAGGTACACCGGTTTACATGTAACCGCTACCAGTATTAGCAATTATCATTTATGTTTTGTCAGCAGTCCGCTATAGATCATTGCCTATGTCCACACTTGTTTGTGCCGCCCTGCACCTATTTACCAATAAAGTTTTTTCACTTTGTACCCTGGACTCTGGTCGTAATTCTCTTGTTTTGCATTCAAATTTAAACGACTTGTCCTAGTCCCCATTCAGGTATTATGATCACTATGGTTTTTCTACTGTGTTACATAATTTCCTGGTAAACTATGGAGTGGCTGTGGCTTTTCTTGTACATTAATATTACTGTGTTTTGCACAGGCATTTGTGGTTCAGCCATGGACTATAAGGCTAAAGAAAAAAGTTGGCTGGACCAGGCCAACCAGGTATATGGTGATTTGGAACGCGGTACTCCATCCACAAGTGATCACAACCTTGAGGAGGCATTCCAAGCCATCCAGCAATTACATCTCAAGAGGTCTAAATTATGGTGGAATCGCCTATTTTTACAGAGATATATATCCAAAAAATTAATTCCCCGTGGGTTAAGGGTTCGTGTCATTCCTACATTTCCAATTGATGACGCATCCTTCATCCCTAAATGGGAGGATGCCTGCAACACTTGTTCCTCCATCTTTATGGAACTGTTGATAGAGTTAAATACTAAAAATATTACTACTATCGACAGTAAGTTGGATGAAATACAGTCTAAATTTAAGGAAGATTGTTCTCCGGATCAAATGTCGGTTTATGATTCTAAATTAGAAAAAGCTCTGGACGGATGTGTCAAGAAGATACATGACACACAAGCCAGGAAATGGGCTCGGGATCAACGAGACTTCCTCCAGAAGTCAGTTTACTTTTGGCGAGTAGATCCTTCTGGGTCACCCAGGGCGGCTCGCGCCTCCTCCTTTTCATCCCTTTCTTCAATCAGCGACCAATCAGATGCACCATCTCTTCAATCTAGTATCACCACTCGTTCTGGGATGATGATTGGGAGACCAAGAGAGAATATGACATCTTCTACTAAATCGAATAATTATAGGACCTCTGGCTATAAGCATTCGAATAAGGTGATTAATTTAAGTTCACACGATCTATCTTCTTCTGATATCTCTCTCTTGGAAAGGGGTTTCTCCTTCTCACCAACTGCCAGATTTGATAAATTTATAGCCACTAAAGATCTGCATCTGTTTGCTCGCTCCCTACTTTTTAAGAAATATTTTTTTGATACTAATTTACATCAAATTTTCCCTACAGAGGAGGAACAAGCGGCCCTGAGAGACCTTGAGGAGCTCGCCATTGAACACAATGTGTCCGAGGGAGGTAATATCCCCCCTTCAATACGTCCACGCTCCAGGAGATTCCCTCCACTCTCGTCCTGTGCCAATGTGGAAATGTTTGTTAATTTGGTATCCAAAGAATTTGACAATATTCCAGCTGGTATTATAGATGATAATCTCACTCGGCAGGAACGGGTTAGGTTGAGGTAGTTGCGGTCCTTGCCTGATGTGCTCCTGAAGCCAGCAGACAAGGGCGGGAACGTTGTCGTCTGGCCAAGGGATCTCTATGAAAAAGAAGCATTCAGACAATTACGTGATAGGGTTTGTTATAAAAAATTGACATATAACCCCTTGTCTGCTTTTACAACACTGCTTCAGAGATCCCTTAAAGCAGCGCTAGATGGCAATGTTGTCACCAAGGAGCTGGCTTCGGCACTTCAGGTTATTGAACCAGCGATTCCCACCCTATACCTCCTGCCGAAGATCCATAAGGATATCAATGTGCCACCAGGGAGACCAATTGTCTCAGGTAGAGGAAATTTCTTGGAGCATGTGAACCGCTGGATTGACACCAAACTCCAGCCACTTGTGGAGGGCCTGCCATCCTTTATTAAGGACACTGGCGAGTTCCTCAGGAAGGTCGATGGACTCTGTGTGGGGGGTGACACATTACTGGTGACGGGTGATGTTGAATCCCTGTACACCAGTATTAAACATTGTGACGGACTTCGGGCCACTAGATTCTTTTTGGAAATGTCCAATACAGCGATGGACATGGTGGCCTTAATAATGGAGTTGTTGGAGTTCACCTTGACTCACAACTTTTTTGTCTTCAAGGGGTCTTTCTATCTGCAGCTCCAGGGAACAGCTATGGGGGCCTCGTTTGCCCCCTCCTATGCCAACCTGTTCCTGGGGCTGTGGGAGAGGGACCTCTTCCTGTCGGATCAGCTGCCGTCGATGGACCGTGTCCTCTTTTGGACACGGTACATCGACAACATCTTTTTGATCTGGCAGGGCACGGAGACTGAACTCCATGAGTTCATGAAAACCCTCAACTCCAACAATTTGAATATCCGTATTACCTATACCCACCACACACAGTCCATTGATTTCCTTGATGTTACAGTCAAAAAAGATTCGAACAACATCATTCAAACCGACATTTATCGGAAAGAGACTGCAGGAAACATGCTTTTGCATGCATCCTCATCCCATCCTGGCCATATGATTCGGTCCATTCCAGTGGGCCAGTTCCTGCGACTCCGTAGGATCTGTTCCACTGATGTGGACTTCGAAAAAAGAGCCGTCGACCTCAAGCAAAGATTTTATGCAAGAGGCTATAGTAGGCGGTGTGTTAAGAGAGCCTATAACAGGGCAAGACACTCCACCCGTCATTCCCTGTTGTACGCCCCAAAGAGATCTCAAGCGTGTGATACCTTAAGATTTGTCACGGATTATCATGGCCAATTTCCAGCCATGAGATCGTGTCTGCAAACATTTTGGCCCATCTTGCAGGCCGATCTGATCTTGGCCAGGATAGTCCCTGACAGACCCATGTTGAGCATTCGGAAATCTAGAAACTTATGCGACCATCTTGTTGCCAGCCACTATGAGGGAGTCGCTCAGCCTTCTCCGTTTGGCTCCGTGACCCCTCGTACTGGCTGTGCACCATGTGGCCGATGTGTAGCCTGTCCAAATGTGGACAGGTCTAATTCTTTCTCCGACTCCATGGGTGAACACACTTTTTCCATAAAAAAACACATCACCTGCACTACGACGGCGGTGGTCTATTATGCCACCTGCCCCTGCCCCAAAATTTACGTTGGTTTGACGATTAGGCAATTTAAGGTGCGCATTCGTGAGCACGTAAATGGGATTATTGCAGCAGCAGATTGCCAAGATATTCCATCTCTAAAAACCATCCCACGTCATTTTAGACAATATCATCAGTCCAATCCAGCGCTTTTACGGGTCAGGGGTATCGATCACCTTGATTCCAACATTCGTGGCGGCAAGATCAGTCAGAGACTGGCCAGGATGGAGGCCAGATGGATTTGGACTCTCAAAACTCTTTATCCCATGGGCTTAAATGAAAACATCTCCTATTCCTCATTTTTGTGATGGTCGTGTTTTCTTTGAGGGGGTTTCCTCTTCTATGTTTTTATAATATATTAATACATGTTCGTTTTATGATTTTATTAGGTGTCCTCCTTTCCTTTTGCCGGATTTGTCCTGCGTGTGATGTTGGATTACCCATATGTTCGGCCGGACCATTTTGAGGAATCATCAATTCAATACCATCAGACTGATCAAGAACTTTTATTATAGGATAATGTTTGGCTATATGTACTTTTGCCCTTATATACACAATGTCCATTTTATTATCTTGGTGTCCGGTGTATGTTGGTGCGTTCACATGTCTGCATGACCGGCGCACACACATGTGTTTGTGATGCGCTCGTTGTAGGTTGTGTAGATGTTTGTATCGTATGTGTTTAGGTGGCTAGGACCAACATATAGACGCGATTATATGTGTGTGAATTTTATATCAGCACACTAGTATTAGCTCACATTGAGTGCATGTTGTGTGCATTGCTTGTGCGCACATGTGCATGTGCGCATCCCGCACGTATGTATGATGGGTGTATGTGTGAGTATGTGGTTGAATGTGGTCCTTGGGTCACATGTCCTGTTATGTGAGTGTGTGTGTGTGTGTGTGTGCACACATGTGTGTACATGGGTGTGTATGATTGCGTGTGGTGCACACATGTACAGTATTTATGCATGTGTGCATGAGAGAGTATGAGAACATATGTGTGTGTGCATGAGTGTTGGTGTGTGCGCATGTGTCAGTGCGTTGATAGGCTGTGGGTGCATATATATGCACTCACATGCTATAATTGTTTGGTACCTGGTAGTAGTGTTCCAATGTTTGGTTATTTACCGTTATTTCATCCTATATTTTGATATGAGGTACGGCTTATTCTATGATCTTTAAATAATGCCGAATACCTATGCATGATACAGTATTTATCATATATACTCCTTGTGTGGGTAACTATGATGTATCCCATATATTGGCACACTAGCATTGGTCCATATTGAGTCCATGTTGTGTACATGGCCTGTGCACACATGTGCAATTGCACATACCCGCACGTATGTATGATGGGTGTATGTGTGAGTATGTGGTTGAATGTGGGCCTTGGGTCACATGTCCCTGTACATGTGTGTGTGTGTGTGTGTGTGTGGCCGTGTGCATGTGTGTATGTGTGTATGCGCATGCATGACTGTATGTGGTGTACACATGATTAGTGCCCATGTATGTGTGCGTGAGTGAGTGTGTGAATGTGTGAGTGTGCGTGAGTGTGTGTGTGCATGTGTGTCGATGTGTGCACATGTGTCAGTGCGTTGGTAGATTGTGGGTGCATACATATGCACTCACATGCTATCATTGTCTGGCACCTGGTAGTAGTATTTTAATGGTTGGTACATAAACCGTTATTCTATCACATATTATTGTATATTTTTTGATATGTGGCACGGCTTCTGCTATGATCTTTAAACAATGCAGAATACCTATGTATGATATAGTACTTATGTGACTACATTCATATTCATTGGTGTATTCATTCTTTGTGCGGGTAACCATGGTATATCCCATGGTATTATATTGTGGCCATATATTGTCCTTATCCTCCAATACCTTATTGCTCCGGCCGTGTGAGATGTGCGCGCATGCGTGCCATGGGCGCCGGGACGTGGTTGCGGCGCCGCACCGTATCACCCTGCGTGACGTCCGCTCTCGTGACTGCCATGTGATGCGCACACATGGCGGTCATGTGACCGGAAGTGTCGGGCAGGGAGCGGTGCGGCGCGCACTAAGCGTCCCTGGTTGCCCTGGACAGCGCGCGCAACTTGGGGATGCCAATTCTTTCATCCACCCTGATTGGCGGATGCCCCCTTTTTAACTTCCACTTCCCCTCACTTTGCCACGCCCCCTGACGAAGGCTTTACAGCCGAAACGGCCGTCGGGTTGGACGCAGGCTCCTTTGGTCTCCATACTTCTCAGGTAAAACTGCATTTGTCATTGTCTCCCTCATCATTGGAGGCTGGGGTCCCTTCCACAATCCTCCACTAACCCTGTGCAACCCTGTCTGTTATTTATATCTATATACTCTACATATACTCTATGTGGTTGCCATTGTTTTCTGAGGAGGTTGTTTTGGTCTATGACCCAATTATATTTTAGTGTATCCCATGCAGTTTCCTTGGTGGACTATTAATTATCTGACTGCATACATAGGTACACCGGTTTACATGTAACCGCTACCAGTATTAGCAATTATCATTTATGTTTTGTCAGCAGTCCGCTATAGATCATTGCCTATGTCCACACTTGTTTGTGCCGCCCTGCACCTATTTACCAATAAAGTTTATTCACTTTGTACCCTGGACTCTGGTCGTAATTCTCTTGTTTTGCATTCAAATTTAAACGACTTGTCCTAGTCCCCATTCAGGTATTATGATCACTATGGTTTTTCTACTGTGTTACATAATTTCCTGGTAAACTATGGAGTGGCTGTGGCTTTTCTTGTATATTTTTACATGTGTAGAAATAGTATAATTCAGGTATATAGTCACAGATAGTAAATCTCTTAAATTACTTAAAACCATCTTCTCCGACCATATAACATAAGTGATTTTATCTCAAATCACTGAACCATCTCACCTTATCCTTGCCCACCTTGTACTTGTTGTATGTGTGCCACTTTGTATAGGAAGGCTGGGTAAAGTAAACATGAGCTCTTTGGAAGTTTGGAGGATTAAACCAGAGCACACTTAACCAGCATCTTCTATACATGTGGTAATATAACAGTTTCCAGCAAGCACACAGCTATATAACACTGTTTCAGTAGATTGAAGGATTTAAGAATCTTCACACAGGGCTTCCATGATAACATCCATAACAGTTTTTTCACAGATTATCTTTTCTCCTTAAACAGAGTCTTTCTCCTTACACAGTGGATGTACACAGAGCATGCAGTAAGGTGAGGTGAGGGGGAGGGGTGGATCATGTACTGGTCACTTTTTTATCTTTCTGCTGCACAGAGTTTTCTTTTGAACTATACTGAGCTGTTCTCAACTCCTAGCAGTCTCTGTGCTGAACTGGCAGATCTCTGTAGCTTCCCTTTTCTCAGGATACATATACTACACTTTCTCAGCACTGCTCCTCCTTTGCAGAGAGACAAACAGAAACCCCTTTCCTTTGCAGACACAGATATACACTCGCTGCTTCCTAGCATCACCTGGGTCACTGCTAGATACTTCCTGTCTGCAGCTGCAGGCTTAAAGGGAACCTGTCATGAGAAATTTCGCCCAAAAGCTAAAAGATTCCCCCTCTGCAGCTCCTGGGCTGCATTCTAGGAAGGTCCCTGTTATGATTGTGCCCACTTTCTGACCGAAAAAAAGTGTTTATAAAGTTGTACCTTTTTGGCTTCTGATTCTGTAAATCTGTCACGGGGGCGGGCTGCCTGATGGCCGTTATTCTGCCCCCTGGTCCTGTATGCCGCCCGCATCGCTGATTTAAATACTTCTGGACGCCGCCCACTGCTCTAGCCATCCCCGCGCATGCGCAGTGCCCATCTCTCGGGGATGAGCACTGTGCCTAGCGTCACCGCTGGTGACGTGCACGCAGGGTTAAGATTATGGGCGGTGCTGTGATGTTTATTCCTAAGCAACCGCCCATAATCGCGGGACCGCGCTTTCCCCCTCGGCCTGCTTCGTTGTGCGCAAGCGCGCTGCTGCTGACCCCCACGTCACCTCCTTCCCATCTTGCCCCGAGGCAGGAAATAGATGGGAGGAGTGCGGAGCAGTGACTACACCGATCAGGAGGAGACGCGGAGAGAAGATTAGCGGCGAATACAGTAAAAAAAAAACACAAACAAACATTCACACATTGTGTTCTGTGTAGTGAACATCATTAAACGTTTTTTTTTTTTTTTTTTTATCTTCCCCACAATGTCCTTACTATTTATGTGTTCCACTATCTATTTCATATTCATTCTACCAATCGATTACTGTATCTATCCCTTTCAATCCAACTCTGACTCTCCCTCTGTGTCTACATCTCTACCTTCACACTCTCTCTATTTCTCTTTTTCTCAATCTCACTGTTTCACTTTGTATTTCTCTATTTCACTTTCATGTGTGTGTGTATATATATATATATATATATATATATATATATATAATTACTCAATCTTTCTCTCTCCCTATCCCTCTTTCTCTATCCCTCTATTTCTCTCTTTCTATCTTTTTGACTCTTTAAATTTCTGTTAATTTCTCTCTCTATCCCTCTCTTTTTCTCTATCCCTCTCTATTTCTTCCTCTCTTTTTTTCTCTCTTTCTCACTCAATTTCTCACTCTTTGCATTTCTCTATCTTACTCCGCTATTTCTCTCTATTTCTATCCATCTTTATCTTTTTTCCTCTCTTTATCTCTCTTTCTCTCTCTCTTTCCCTCTCTTTCTTTTTCTCTGTTTCACTATTTAAATTTCAATGTTTATTTCTCTCCTCTATTTCTCTCTCTTTCTATCCCTCCCTCTCTCTATCCCTCTCTTTATCTTTTTCTCTCTTTCTCACTTTGCATTTCTCTGTTTATCTCACTCCTCTGTCGCATTATTTCTCTCTGCCCCTCTATTTTTTCCTCTCTCTATAACCGCTCTCTTTCTGTCTCTTTCTCTCTCTTTCCCTCGTTCTCTCTCGCTCTTTCTCTCTCTCTTTCTTTCTCTCTCTCTGTATCTCAATGTTTCTGTGTGTGTCTCTCTCTTTCTCTCTATCCTTTTATCTGTCTATTGACGGCAAAGTATTGGAAGCCAAGGTTGGAACACTGCAACCAGAAGACAAGAACAGAAGAGAAGAAAAGAGAAAAGTAAAAAAAAAATAAATACACAACTATAAGCAGTAATACACCAAAAACAAACAATAAACTATTAAATTTAGATTGCACATCTCTCCTTTTTTTATATCTATTCTTCTTGATATTTATCCCTCTATCTCTACACCTATATGTCTCGCTACCTCTGTCTATATCTCTCGCTCACAATATATGTATCTGTTACCTTCTACATTTCTTTCTCTCAATCTTTCTCTCGCTCTCTATGTGGCTTTCTCCCTCTATATTTGTATATTCACATCTCTTTTTCTCCATATTTCGCTCTCTCACTCTATTTCTGTCTCTCACTCTCTCTGTCTATCTTTGTTTCTCTTTCTCCCTCTATCTGTCTGTATTTTTATCTCTCTATCTTTCTCTCTGTCTCTCTTTCTCTCTCTCTCTATCCATCTTTCTCTCTCTCTTTTTCTCTGTCTTTCTCTGTCTCTGTCTTTCTCTCTGTCTCTCTTTCTCTCTCTTTCTCTGTCTCTCTTTCTCTCTCTCTCTCCGTCTCTCTCTTTCTCTGTCTTTCTCTCTCTGTCTCGCTCTTTCTCTGTCTCTCTTTCTGTCTCTATCCATCTTTCTCTCTCTTTCTCTCTCTCTTTCTCTGTCTGTCTCTTTCTTTCTCTCTCTGCCTCTCTCTTTCTCTCTCTTTCTTTTTCTCTCTTTCTCTCTTTTTCTCCATGTCTCTCTTTCTCTCTCTCTGTCTCTCTTTCTTTCTCTCTCTGTCTCTTTCTTTCTCTCTCTCTCTTTCTTTTTCTCTCTGTCTATCTTTCTCCCTCTATCTGTCTGTATTTTTATCTCTCTATCTTTCTCTCTGTCTCTCTTTCTCTGTCTCTCTATCCATCTTTCTATTTCTCTCTATCCATCTTTCTCTCTCTTTCTGTCTCTCTTTCTCTCTCTTTCTTTCTCTCTATGTCTCTCTCTTTCTTTCTCTCTCTGTCTCTCTCTTTCTCTCTCTCTTTCTTTTCCTCTCTGTCTCTCTTTCTTTCTCTCACTGTCTCTCTCTTTCTCTGTCTTTCTCTCTGTCTCTTTCTTTCTCTCTCTGTCTCTCTCTTTCTCTCTCTCTCTCTCTATCCATCTTTCTCTCTCTCTTTCTCTCTCTCTTTCTCTGTCTCTCTCTTTCTCTGTCTTTCTCTCTGTCTCTCTTTCTCTCTCTTTCTCTGTCTCTCTTTCTCTTTCTCTCTCTCTCTTTCTATGTCTGTCTCTTTCTTTCTCTCTCTGTCTCTCTCTTTCTCTCTCTCTGTCTCTCTTTCTTTCTCGCTCTGTCTCTCTCTTTCTCTCTCTCTTTCTCTCTTTCTTTTTCTCTATGTCTCTCTTTCTCTCTCTCTGTCTCTCTTTCTTTCTCTCACTGTCTCTCTCTTTCTCTCTGTCTCTCTTTCTCTCTGTCTCTCTTTCTCTCTCTTTCTCTGTCTCTCTTTCTCTTTCTCTCTCTCTCTGTCTCTCTCTTTCTCTGTCTTTCTCTCTGTCTCTCTTTCTCTCTTTTTCTCTGTCTCTCTTTCTCTTTCTCTCTCTCTTTCTCTCTCTCTTTGTCTGTCTCTTTCTTTCTCTCTCTGTCTCTCTCTTTCTCTTTCTTTCTCTGTCTCTTTCTCTCTCTCTCTTTCTCTCTATCCATCTTTCTCTCTCTCTTTTTCTCTGTCTTTCTCTGTCTCTCTCTTTCTCTGTCTTTCTCTCTGTCTCTCTCTTTCTCTGTCTCTCTTTCTATCTCTCTCTCTGTCTCTCTCTTTCTCTCTCTTTCACTCTCTCTCTCTCTTTTTTTCTCTATGTCTCTCTTTCTCTCTCTCTGTCTCTCTTTCTTTCTCACTCTGTCTCTCTCTCTCTCAAATTCAAATTCAAATTCAAATTCAAATATGCTTTATTGGCAGGACCAAAATACAATTAGTGTTGCCAAAGCAAGAGAAATACAGTAAGTGTGGTGGGAGGGGATCAGGGTTATGGGGAGTTGGGGGGCACAATTTGGGCTCTGACAGTCCATTTAGGGGTCTTAGGTTCCCCTCAGCTTATGACATGTGGTGACATATTGGGCGGCGATCTCCACCATTGATTCCTCTTCCCCCAGTAGGAAGCGGAGTTTCATGTCCTCATCCATGGATGGAAAGCCCGGGCTATGGGTGGTAAATTTCTGGGAGTGGGAGCCCCTCACTGCTGAGTATTTGTCACAGTGCAGTAGGAAATGCGTCTCGTCCTCCAGAGCCCCCTGCTGGCAGTGCTGGCACAGTCTGTTCTCTCGCGGCTTGTATGTCTGTCGGTGCCGCCCTGTTTCCACCTCTAGGCTGTGGGCACTCAGTCTGTACAGGCTCAGGGTCTGCCTGTCTTTGGGGTGGCGTAGCCTTTCCAGATATGGGGCCAGAGTGTAGTCCCTCCGCAGTGACCGGTAGATGGTGAGTTTCTGGGAGTTCTCTAATTCACTCTTCCAGTCCTCTATGTATTGCATCTTGCAGCTCTCTGAGATCTCTTTTATTTGGGCTTTTGTCAGGGGGTGTTGCTGACTTTGGCTGGACTGGCTGCCGGGGTTCCTGGCTTGCTCTGGGCTCCGGCTCAGCAGGGCTTTATGATGGTAGGAGCTGGGGTTGCTGTTCTGTGTGTGTGCCTGGTGTGATAGCGCCCTCTTGTGTATAGTGAACCATAAGGGGAATCGGCCCAGCTCTGCCCTACAGGCTATGTTTGAGGTGCTGCGATGGACTTGGAGGAGATATTTACAGAACTCCATGTGGAAGACTTCGGTAGGGCTGGAATCCCACTTTGTGTGGTCTGGGTAGGTCACTGGGCCCCATACCTCGCTGCCATATAGCAGTATAGGGGTGATGACGCTGTCAAATATCTTGAGCCAGACTCTCACAGGTGGTTTGAGGTGGTACAGTTGTCTTCTGATGGCATAGAAGGTTCTGCATGCTTTTCCTTTCAGGGCTTCTGCTGCTTGCTTGAGGCTCCCGTTATTGCTTAGCTCCAGACCGAGGTAGGTGTAGCTGCTGGTGTTCTCCAGCGTGGAGCCATTTAATGTGAAGGAGGGAGTGTTTATTTTGTTCTGGTTCCTCTTCTGAAACACCATGACTTTGGTCTTCTTTTGGTTGATGGGAAGCGCCCATGTGGTGCTGAATGTTTCCAGTACTGCCAGGCTATCTTGGAGGCCTCTTTCAGTTGGGGAGAGTAGCAGGAGGTCATCTGCGTACAGCAGGAACTTCACCTCTCGGTCATGCAGACTGAGGCCTGGAGTGGGGGAGGACTCTAGAGCTGTTGCTAGTCCATTTATATAGATGTTGAATAGAGTTGGACTCAGGCTGCAGCCCTGTCTGACCCCATGGCCCTGTCGGAAGAAAGCCGTCCTCTTTCCGTTCACCTTCACGCTGCACCGGTTCTCAGTGTATGAGCTCTTGATCACATCGTAGGTCCTGCCACCTATTCCGCTCTCCAGGAGTTTCAGGAACAGGCCTGGATGCCACACTGAGTCAACAGGCCTCTCTTTCTCTCTTTCTTTTTCTCTATGTCTCTCTTTCTCTCTCTGTCTCTCTTTCTTTCTCTCACTGTCTCTCTCTTTCTCTCTATCTCTCTTTCTCTCTCTCTCTGTCTCTT
Source organism: Anomaloglossus baeobatrachus (assembly GCF_048569485.1). Classification (NCBI taxonomy): domain Eukaryota; kingdom Metazoa; phylum Chordata; class Amphibia; order Anura; family Aromobatidae; genus Anomaloglossus; species Anomaloglossus baeobatrachus. Next base: position 96,736,450 of record NC_134355.1, on the reverse strand, counting down.
TCTCTCTTTCTCTGTCTTTCTCTCTGTCTCTCTTTCTCTCTCTTTCTCTGTCTCTCTTTCTCTTTCTCTCTCTCTGTCTCTCTCTTTCTCTGTCTTTCTCTCTGTCTCTCTCTTTCTCTGTCTTTCTCTCTGTCTCTCTTTCTCTCTCTTTCTCTGTCTCTCTTTCTCTTTCTCTCTCTCTTTCTCTCTCTCTTTCTCTGTCTGTCTCTTTCTTTCTCTCTCTGTCTCTCTCTTTCTCTCTCTCTTTCATTTTCTCTCTGTCTCTCTTTCTCTCTCTTTCTCTGTCTCTCTTTCTCTCTCTTTCTTTTTCTCTATGTCTCTCTTTCTCTCTCTCTGTCTCTCTTTCTTTCTCACTCTGTCTCTCTCTCTCTCTTTCTCTCTTTCTTTTTCTCTATGTCTCTCTTTCTCTCTCTCTGTCTCTCTTTCTTTCTCTCACTGTCTCTCTCTTTCTCTCTGTCTCTCTTTCTCTCTCTCTCTCTGTCTCTTTCTCTCTTTCTCTGTCTTTCTCTCTGTCTCTCTTTCTCTCTCTTTCTCTGTCTCTCTTTCTCTTTCTCTCTCTCTGTCTCTCTCTTTCTCTGTCTTTCTCTCACTGTCTCTCTCTTTCTCTGTCTTTCTCTCTGTCTCTCTTTCTCTCTCTTTCTCTGTCTCTCTTTCTCTTTCTCTCTCTCTTTCTCTCTCTCTTTCTCTGTCTGTCTCTTTCTTTCTCTCTCTGTCTCTCTCTTTCTCTCTCTCTTTCATTTTCTCTCTGTCTCTGTCTCTCTGTCTGTGTAGGTGAATTGCAATCATTTGATTCATGTGGGGTTGAAACAAATTGACGTTGATCACACCTGTCAGGAGTGGTATGACGAACAATTCTTTCTTCCGCCATCTGATATTGGCTGTCTACACTTTCTGTGTAGGTGATCGATGAATTTTGCATGGTAAGGTCAGTTTGTATTCCAATACTGACATATCTTGTATCGGTGTCTTCTGAACAGTTTTGATTTTCACTCAGGGTTAAATTATCAGTTTGAATTGCTCCCGCAACTTCAGAGCGTGGAAGTGGTCTCTTCCTTCTGCGACCCCTTTTTTTTTTCAAATTTTCATTTATTAAACATTCTCCATCCGGTACGCAATGAAATATTGAAGGATTTGCATTTGGTAGCAAAATTCTTCGTCCTACATTCTGAATATAACAATCTGAAGCAAAGTGACATGAACATAAGCGATACTTTTTGTTTTTAGCCGCATCATTACTGATTTTCTGAACTAATTCATCAATATTTGAAAATTCTTGACCCATTGCTAGAAGCCAATCCTTAATTCTGTTGACATCTTTGGGAAAGCGGTGTAATATGACATCAGAGCTATGAGCAGAATGGCCCATGCTGCTCAAGCAGTCCTTTACTAAGCAACTTGGCATACTATTATATTTGAAAGAAAAAAAAAAAAAAAGTTATTTTTAAATATTTAAGAATAATTTATTGTATTTTAATGAAATCTTGCAGCATATTGTTCAACTATAAACTGTGCTCGATATCTACAGCATTGTATAATAATGTATATAAGATCCCATGACAATCTGATTGCAATAAAATAACAGATTGAGTATAGTCAGTCAATGTGTCAGCTCTGTAGGCTGTGCATCACTAATGGCGTGTCGTAGAACTACACTGTACGGCGTTTGTCATCAGCCTTTTCAGCCACGAATGGATGACGAATCCTACGTAATCCACTCAAGCAGACATTATGTGTCAGGGCAGGGAGGACTGGTAAGCCCAGGAGGTGGATCCACTGGACCGAGTACGCCACCAGGTGGCAGAGTACACGGCAGCCGGAGCACTGACGTGGCCGGGACGGTTATAACCGGGTCAGCAGGATCACGGAGTTCTATGGGATAATGCAGGAAACAGGCAGAGGTACCCGGTAGCAAAAGACAAACAGTCACAGGAGAGAGCACAAGGGGACCTGAGCATCTAGCTCTAAAGACAAGCTAAAGGACACGTTGATCAGGCAACGCCCCTATGGAAAGGCAAGTCTTATATACCCAGCACAGCCTCATGTCATTTCCTGCTGCAGGTGTGCTGGGCCTATAAGACCAGGAGAGTGGGTGCGGCCCGGTCCTATACAGAATCCTGAGGCCAATACTCAAAGTCAGACTCCTGAGACCAGGAGCATGACTCAGGGGAGCAGGAGCGGGAGCGGCAGCCATGACTGGTGGACACATGGATTGGATCAGTGGGTAAGGAGTGGTGCTGGGACACGGGGAGCGTGACAGTACCCCCCCCTCTAAGCCCCCCCCTCCGAGCACAGAACCCCAGGGGCACCCCGGATCGAGACACCGGATCGGGACCCAACGCAAAGGCGGGGAAGGACCGCTGACCCCGTACCGCCTTCTTAGCTGCACGGCGCTTAGCCGATCTCCCAGCAGTGGCAACGGGGGCAACGGGAAGAGGAGGACCGTCAGAAACAGGACTGGCAGCGTGGACAACCGGCCCGGGCGTCTCGGACCGGACACAGGACAGGAACTCATCCCCGGCAGCCGTTGGCATCAGAGTCTCAATCGTCAGGGACGGTGGAACGACGCTGGAGAGCGTCGTCACTTCCGGTTCTGGTGGCACCACAGGCACAAGTGCCAGGAGCTGTGGTACACCACAGGACTGCGTCATATTCCCCTGTTCTTGTGCCATGATAGGGTCAGGTGCCAGGGGCTGTGGTACAACGCTGGATTGCGTCAGATTCTCCTCTTCTTGTGCCATGATAGGGTCAGGTGACAGGGACCGAGGAACAGGCTGTAGGCAGGTATCATGGCACGAGGGACTCCAGCGAGAGATTGCCCCAGAGCGCCAACTGATGTCAGGGTCATGTAGTCGCAGCCAGGGCAGACCCAGCAGGAGCGCAGGAGTCATTCTCGGGATGACGTAGAACGCAATAGTCTCAGTGTGCTGGGTACCAATACAAAGTCTCACGGGTTCGGTGGTGTACCGGACAGGTTCGTATAATTGTTTTCCGTCCACGGAGGCGAACCAGAGGGGTTTTGCAAGCGGGATGACCGGTATCCGATAACGATCCACGGTAGCTTGTCGGATGAAATTAGCCGCTGCTCCCGAATCAATGTGAGCCTCCGCCGTGAACTGGGTCTTCTCGGTCGTGACCTGGACAGTCTGTGTAACCGGGACTGAAGGAATTCCGGTACCAAGGGTGGCGGTTCCCACCATCCTTTGGGCTTGGGGTCTACCTGGTCTCTCCGGGCAAGAGCGGAGCAGATGAGAACCGCTTCCGCAGTAGAAACACAGGCCCCGGGCGAGTCGCTCTGCGCGGCGTTGCTCGGCTTGGCTCAGCCGGTCTATTTGCATGGGTTCCGGGAACATGTCACAGGAAGGCAGGGGCAAAGGAGCGGTAGGCCTCTGCGGGGACAAGGCGTGACGGGGTGGTAGCTTCTCCCGGAATACCTCTTTGGTTCGCTCCTGGAAACGGAGGTCAATCCGGGTGGCTAAAGATATTAAGGCGTCCAAGGTGCGTGGAACGTCACGGCCAGCAAGCTCGTCTTTGACGCGGCCAGAGAGTCCTTCCCAAAAGGCCGCCGTCAAGGCCTCATTGTTCCAGCCCAGCTCAGAGGCGAGCGTGCGGAACTGGATGGCGTATTGGCCGACGGTCAGGGTCCCTTGGCGTAGCCGGAGGAGCGAAGAGGTCACCGTGGTGGCACGTCCGGGTTCATCGAATGTACCTCGGAAAGCGTGCAGGAATTCCCGGATGTCAGTGGTCACTGGATCCTCATTCTCCCACAGGGGGTTAATCCAGGCTAGAGCTTCGCCTTCCAAGTGTGACATCAGGAATGCCACTTTAGCCTGGTCTGAGACAAACAAATGAGGAAGTAACTTGAAATGCAGGGAGCACTGGTTCAAAAACCCCCGGCAGTTCTTGGGGTCCCCAGCATAGCGAGGCGGAGCAGCGAGGCGAAGTTGCGAGGTTGCGGAGACAGCAGGTTCAGATCCGGACGCCGTTTGCTGCGTGGACCGAGACGAGGCGGCAGTCTGTAATGTGTACAACCGGTGGTCCACAGACGTCAGGAACTTTAGTATGCGGTGTAAGGTATCACGCTGTTGCACCAGTTCCTGGCGTAGTTCGGCCAGCTCAGATGTTTGTGCTCCAGCGGGATCCATGGCCTGATCAATCTGTCAGGGCAGGGAGGACTGGTAAGCCCAGGAGGTGGATCCACTGGACCGAGTACGCCACCAGGTGGCAGAGTACACGGCAGCCGGAGCACTGACGTGGCCGGGACGGTTATAACCGGGTCAGCAGGATCACGGAGTTCTATGGGATAATGCAGGAAACAGGCAGAGGTACCCGGTAGCAAAAGACAAACAGTCACAGGAGAGAGCACAAGGGGACCTGAGCATCTAGCTCTAAAGACAAGCTAAAGGACACGTTGATCAGGCAACGCCCCTATGGAAAGGCAAGTCTTATATACCCAGCACAGCCTCATGTCATTTCCTGCTGCAGGTGTGCTGGGCCTATAAGACCAGGAGAGTGGGTGCGGCCCGGTCCTATACAGAATCCTGAGGCCAATACTCAAAGTCAGACTCCTGAGACCAGGAGCATGACTCAGGGGAGCAGGAGCGGGAGCGGCAGCCATGACTGGTGGACACATGGATTGGATCAGTGGGTAAGGAGTGGTGCTGGGACACGGGGAGCGTGACATTATGTTCCTGCGTAGGTGCACGTTGTAGTGCCCTTCTGAGGGTAGATCTTATTACAGCTGTGCGCATGTGTTTAAAAATAGGATAAACAGCGCCATCGCAAAGTGAAAGCCTGTTTGGATGACGTAGGATTACTCATCCGCAGTGTCCTTTGAAAAAGGACGCCAAACGAAGCACAAAGTACAAGTTTCACTGAGAGCTGAGTATAAAAATACATTTGTTGTGGTGTATCTTTTTTTTGGGCTGTTATATCCATTATTCAAGAATGCCATAAATAAGGGTTCAATGATGATGGTGGTGGTAGTGCCGTAGTGTGTGGTGATAATGGAGACGGTAGTGCCGTCACCAATGTTCAACGCAAGCAACGACATCTGGCACCATCACCACACACACACACGCTGCCATCAGCGGTGATAGCGCAAGTCACTTCAGTTGCTGCGTGAAGCTGACAAAGAGCGATCATGGTCTGTTGCCGCTCTCAGTCAGCTGCATGTAGCAGAGCTGGATGCGTTGTGGGACATCATATGTATTACGCCTATAGTGGACGGGTTTTTTGGGCTTAATATATTTTTTTTAAAGATGTTTTTTTGTTTGTCTTGTATTTAAAATAAAAGATTTTTCCAGGTGCATGTGTTCATTTACTTTCAATTACAGGTTAATCATTGGGGGTGTCTCATAGCCGCCTTCAATGATTAATCTAGGACTTTGTGGCAGCTATGGGCTGACATTAACTCCTTATTACCGCAATTGCAACCGCAACAGGGTAATTCAGGATGAGACTGGTAGAGTCTCGTTACTGTCGCATCTAATGGCTGCGGCAATTCCGTGCGCCTGATGGCTGAAATTATCGGGGTGGGTGGATCACCATAACGTGTGGATCGCCAGTCTGAAAATAACAGCCTTCTTCCTTTACTTTGGTTTGGATCAAAAAGAGAGAAAAGAGAGAGAGAAAGAGAGAGAGACAGAGAAAGAGAGAGAAATAGAAAGATGGATAGAGAGACAGAGAAAGAGAGAGACAGAGAGAGAGAGAAAGAGAGAGAGAAAGATGGATAGAGAGAGAGAGAGAGAGAGACAGAGAGAAAGAGAGAGACAGAGAAAGAGAGACAGAGAGAAAGAGAGAGACAGTGAGAGAAAGAAAGAGAGACAGAGAGAGAGAAAGAGAGACATAGAGAAAAAGAAAGAGAGAAAGAGAGAGAGAAAGAGAGAGACAGAGCGAGAAAGAAAGACAGAGAGAGAGAAAGAGAGACATAGAGAAAGAGAGAGACAGTGAGAGAAAGAAAGAGAGACAGAGAAAGACAGAGAAAGAGAGAGACAGAGAGAGAAAGAGAAAGAGAGACAGAGAGAGAGAGAGACATAGAGAAAAAGAAAGAGAGAGAGAGAGAAAGAGAGAGACAGAGAAAGACAGAGAAAAAGAGATAGAGAAAGATGGATAGAGAGAAAGAGAGAAAGAGAAAGAGAGACAGAGAGAGAGAAAGAGAGACAGAGAGAAAAAGAAAGAGAGAGAAAGAGAGAGAGAAAGATGGATAGAGAGAGAGAGAAAGAGAGACAGAGAAAGAGAGAGACAGTGAGAGAAAGAAAGAGAGACAGAGAGGAAAAGAAAGAGAGAGAGAAAGAGAGAGACAGAGAGAGAAAGAAAGAGAGAGACATAGAGAGAAAGAAAGAGAGAGAGAAAGAGAGACAGAAAGAGAGAGAAAGATGGATAGAGAGAAATAGAAAGATGGATAGAGAGACAGAGAAAGAGAGACAGAGAGAAAGATAGAGAGATAAAAATACAGACAGATAGAGGGAGAAAGATAGACAGAGAGAAAAAGAAAGAGAGAGAGAGAAAGAAAGAGACAGAGAGAGAGAAAGAGAGACATAGAGAAAAAGAGAGAAAGAGAGAAAAAGAAAGAGAGAGAAAGAGACAGAGAGAGAAAGAAAGAGACAGACAGAGAAAGAGAGAGAGAAAGAGAGAGAGAAAGATGGATAGAGAGAGAGAGAAAGAGAGAGACAGAGAGAGAAAGAAAGAGACAGAGAGAAAGACAGAAAAAGAGAGAGACAGTGAGAGAAAGAAAGAGAGACAGAGAGGAAAAGAAAGAGAGAGAGAAAGAGAGAGACAGAGAGAGAAAGAAAGAGAGAGACAGAGAAAGAGAGAGAGAAAGAGAGACAGAAAGAGAGAGAAAGATGGATAGAGAGAAATAGAAAGATGGATAGAGAGACAGAGAAAGAGAGACAGAGGGAAAGATAGAGAGATAAAAATACAGACAGATAGAGGGAGAAAGAGAGACAAAGATAGACAGAGAGAGTGAGAGACAGAAATAGAGTGATATACAGAGATAAATAGAGCGAGTGAGATAGATAGTTATAAACAGAAAGATAGAGATATAGATAAAGATAGATGTATAGAAATACATATAAAAATAGTTAGATATAGAGAGAGACATATTATGAGATACATATACATACAAAAATATAAAAAGAGAGAGATACAGAAAGAGAACGAGATACAGATAGAGGGACAGATAGACACACAGAAACAGAGCAAAGAGTGAGAAATTGAGTGACAAATAGAGAGAAAGAGATGAAAAGAGAGAAAGAAAGAGAGAGACAGAGAGAGAAAGACAGAGAAAGAGAGAGACAGAGAGAGAGAAAGAGAGACAGAGAGAGAGAGAGAAAGAGAGACAGAGAGAAAGAGAGAGACAATGAGAGAAAGAAAGAGAGACAGAGAAAGAGAAAGAGAGACAGAGCGAGAAAGAAAGAGAGACAGAGAGAGAAAGAGAGACATAGAGAAAAAGAAAGAGAGAGAAAGAGAGACAGAGAAAGAGAGAGAAAGAGAGACAGAGAGAAAATGAAAGAGAGAGAGAAAGAGAGAGACAGAGAGAGAAAGAAAGAGACAGACAGAGAAAGAGAGAGAGAAAGAGAGAGAGAAAGAGAAAGAGAGACAGAGAAAGAGAGAGAAAGAGAGACAGAGAGAAAGACAGAGAAAGAGAGAGACAGAGAGAAAGACAGAGAAAGAGAGAGACAGAGAGAGAGAAAGAGAAAGAGAGACAGAGAAAGAGAGAGAAAGAGAGACAGAGAGAAAGACAGAGAAAGAGAGAAAGAGACAGAGAGAGAGAGAAAGAGAGACAGAGAGAAAGAGAGAGACAGTGAGAGAAAGAAAGAGAGACAGAGAGAGAGAAAGAGAGACATAGAGAAAAAGAAAGAGAGAAAGAGAGAGAGAGAGACAGAGTGAGAAAGAAAGAGAGACAGAGAGAGAGAAAGAGAGACATAGAGAAAAAGAAAGAGAGAGAAAGAGAGACAGAGAAAGAGAGAGAAAGAGAGACAGAGAGAAAATGAAAGAGAGAGAGAAAGAGAGAGACAGAGAGAGAAAGAAAGAGACAGACAGAGAAAGAGAGAGAGAAAGAGAGAGAGAAAGAGAAAGAGAGACAGAGAAAGAGAGAGAAAGAGAGACAGAGAGAAAGACAGAGAAAGAGAGAGACAGAGAGAAAGACAGAGAAAGAGAGAGACAGAGAGAGAGAAAGAGAAAGAGAGACAGAGAAAGAGAGAGAAAGAGAGACAGAGAGAAAGACAGAGAAAGAGAGAGACAGAGAAAGAGAGAGAGAAAGAGAGAGAGAAAGATGGATAGAGAGAGAGAGAGAAAGAGAGAGACAGAGAGAGAAAGAAAGAGACAGAGAGAAAGACAGAGAAAGAGAGAGACAGTGAGAGAAAGAAAGAGAGACAGAGAGGAAAAGAAAGAGAGAGAGAAAGAGAGAGACAGAGAGAGAAAGAAAGAGAGAGACATAGAGAGAAAGAAAAAGAGAGAAAGAGAGACAGAAAGAGAGAGAAAGATGGATAGAGAGAAATAGAAAGATGGATAGAGAGACAGAGAAAGAGAGACAGAGAGAAAGATAGAGAGATAAAAATACAGACAGATAGAGGGAGAAAGATAGACAGAGAGAAAAAGAAAGAGAGAGAGAGAAAGAAAGAGACAGAGAGAGAAAGAAAGAGAGACAGAGAGAGAGAAAGAGAGACATAGAGAAAAAGAGAGAAAGAGAGAAAAAGAAAGAGAGAGACAGAGAGAGAAAGAAAGAGACAGACAGAGAAAGAGAGAGAGAAAGAGAGAGAAAGATGGATAGAGACAGAAAGAGAGACAGAGAAAGAGCGAGACAGAGAGAGAAAGACAGAGAAAGAGAGAGACAGAGAGAGAGAGAGAGAAAGAGAGACAGAGAAAGAGAGAGAAAGAGAGACAGAGAGAAAGACAGAGAAAGAGAGAGACAGAGAAAGACAGAGAAAAAGAGAGAGAGAAAGATGGATAGAGAGAGAGAGAAAGAGAGACAGAGAGAAAGATAGAGAGATAAAAATACAGACAGATAGAGGGAGAAAGAGAAACAAAGATAGACAGAGAGAGTGAGAGACAGAAATAGAGTGAGAGAGCGAAATATGGAGAAAAAGAGATGTGAATATACAAATATAGAGGGAGAAAGCCACATAGAGAGCGAGAGAAAGATTGAGAGAAAGAAATGTAGAAGGTAACAGATACATATATTGTGAGCGAGAGATATAGACAGAGGTAGCGAGACATATAGGTGTAGAGATAGAGGGATAAATATCAAGAAGAATAGATATAAAAAAAGGAGAGATGTGCAATCTAAATTTAATAGTTTATTGTTTGTTTTTGGTGTATTACTGCTTATAGTTGTGTATTTATTTTTTTTTTACTTTTCTCTTTTCTTCTCTTCTGTTCTTGTCTTCTGGTTGCAGTGTTCCAACCTTGGCTTCCAATACTTTGCCGTCAATAGACAGATAAAAGGATAGAGAGAAAGAGAGAGACACACACAGAAACATTGAGATACAGAGAGAGAGAAAGAAAGAGAGAGAGAAAGAGCGAGAGAGAACGAGGGAAAGAGAGAGAAAGAGACAGAAAGAGAGCGGTTATAGAGAGAGGAAAAAATAGAGGGGCAGAGAGAAATAATGCGACAGAGGAGTGAGATAAACAGAGAAATGCAAAGTGAGAAAGAGAGAAAAAGATAAAGAGAGGGATAGAGAGAGGGAGGGATAGAAAGAGAGAGAAATAGAGGAGAGAAATAAACATTGAAATTTAAATAGTGAAACAGAGAAAAAGAAAGAGAGGGAAAGAGAGAGAGAGAGAAAGAGAGATAAAGAGAGGAAAAAAGATAAAGATGGATAGAAATAGAGAGAAATAGCGGAGTAAGATAGAGAAATGCAAAGAGTGAGAAATTGAGTGAGAAAGAGAGAAAAAAAGAGAGGAAGAAATAGAGAGGGATAGAGAAAAAGAGAGGGATAGAGAGAGAAATTAACAGAAATTTAAAGAGTCAAAAAGATAGAAAGAGAGAAATAGAGGGATAGAGAAAGAGGGATAGGGAGAGAGAAAGATTGAGTAATTATATATATATATATATATATATATATATATATATATATATACACACACACATGAAAGTGAAATAGAGAAATACAAAGTGAAACAGTGAGATTGAGAAAAAGAGAAATAGAGAGAGTGTGAAGGTAGAGATGTAGACACAGAGGGGGAGTCAGAGTTGGATTGAAAGGGATAGATACAGTAATCGATTGGTAGAATGAATATGAAATAGATAGTGGAACACATAAATAGTAAGGACATTGTGGGGAAGATAAAAAAAAAAAAAAAAAAAACGTTTAATGATGTTCACTACACAGAACACAATGTGTGAATGTTTGTTTGTGTTTTTTTTTTACTGTATTCGCCGCTAATCTTCTCTCCGCGTCTCGTCCTGATCGGTGTAGTCACTGCTCCGCACTCCTCCCATCTATTTCCTGCCTCGGGGCAAGATGGGAAGGAGGTGACGTGGGGGTCAGCAGCAGCGCGCTTGCGCACAACGAAGCAGGCCGAGGGGGAAAGCGCGGTCCCGCGATTATGGGCGGTTGCTTAGGAATAAACATCACAGCACCGCCCATAATCTTAACCCTGCGTGCACGTCACCAGCGGTGACGCTAGGCACAGTGCTCATCCCCGAGAGATGGGCACTGCGCATGCGCGGGGATGGCTAGAGCAGTGGGCGGCGTCCAGAAGTATTTAAATCAGCGATGGGGGCGGCATACAGGACCAGGGGGCAGAATAACGGCCATCAGGCAGCCCGCCCCCGTGACAGATTTACAGAATCAGAAGCCAAAAAGGTACAACTTTATAAACACTTTTTTTCGGTCAGAAAGTGGGCACAATCATAACAGGGACCTTCCTAGAATGCAGCCCAGGAGCTGCAGAGAGGGAATCTTTTAGCTTTTGGGCGAAATTTCTCATGACAGGTTCCCTTTAACTCCACAGTTGCTGGATGACAACTTCTGCTAAAAGTAATTCCATATCTACCACACACAGGAACCTTTCTAATCTTTATCAAGATTCATTGCATGTCTTCTCATGCTGCTGCTCCTTTGTGTGCTGGGCTACACTTTCCTCATACTCCCAGACCTTAGAATAGACGATGTGAAGTTGTTGGACTCCTTTTATCTTCACAATGTACTTTTCTTGTCATTTTCCCAGAACCACCACCTATGATCTCATTTTTTGAGGACCACATGTTCTCCCTGTGAGTGATGGTTGTGTACTATCTTCTATGCCAATAATATCAGATCCTGGATTAATTTTCAACCTGACTTCCCCTCTTTCTCTCCATGCTCAATATTGGGTACTTTAACATCTCAATTGATAATCCAATCTCCCCATTTGCCGTATATCTTTTCTCTAACCTTCTTTCTCGGCTTTTTACAAGTTACTAACACTCCTAATCATAAGAACAGGAATACACTGGATATGGTCTTCTTACTGCTATGCTCAGTGTAGGTAAAAGAGAGATTAACATCTTAAAAGGGGATATCTTCCATTAACAACTGCTTTTCTTATAATTGCTCATGAACATAAGGGTACCGTCACACTTTAGTGACGCAGCAGTGATCCCACCAGCGATCTGACCTGGTCAGGATCGCTGCTGCGTCGCTACATGGTCGCTGGTGAGCTGTCAAACATTCAGATCTCATCAGCGACCAGTGACCAGCCCCCAGCCAGCAGCGACGCTGCGCTTGCACGGAGTCGGCGTCTGGAAGCTGCGGACACTGGTAACTAAGGTAAACATCGGGTATGGTTACCCGATGTTTACCTTAGTTACCAGCACACACCGCTTAGCTTAGCGTGTGCAGGGAGCAGGAGCCAGCACTGGCAGCGTGAGAGCTGCGGAGGCTGGTAACTAAGGTAAATATCGGGTAACCACCTTGGTTACCCGATGTTTACCTTGGTTACAGCTTACCGCAGGCTGTCAGACGCCGGCTCCTGCTCCCTGCACATTCAGGATTGTTGCTCTCTCGCTGTCACATACAGCGATGTGTGCTTATCAGCGGGAGAGCAACAATAAAAAAATGAACCAGAGCTGTGTGTAACGAGCAGCGATCTCACAGCAGGGGCCAGATCGCTGCTCAGTGTCACACACAGCGAGATCGCTAATGAGGTCACTGCTGCGTCACAAAAAACATGACTCAGCAGCGATCTCAGTAGCGATCTCGCTGTGTGTCAAGTACCCCTTAGACAAAGACAGGATAGTCTTCCAGTGTGAATTTGTAAGATTGTGGAGACATGGGGCTTACATCAGTCTTTTTGCCCAGAGCCACTAATTTTGTTCCAATGATTTAAAAATGTAAACGTTTGCAAATAAATATAATATTTTTAATATAAATGGAAGAATGTTCAGCTTTAACCATGGGATACTGCAAGATTTATGATAGTAGCTGGAGGATAGGATCACAGCTGCAAAGGACAGTGGTCTCCAGAGAATGATAAACTTTTATGGAGATTTGTGAACCAGTTACTTTCCATACAAACATCTGTCTTGACTCGTCAAAGGCTGGTCCAATATGGCTAGATATTTCAGTGTGAGTCTAAAATATCCAAAATATCCATTGAAGTAATTTCATCTTTATCTTAAAAAATATTCAAAAAAAAAACATTTTGGTTCCTATAAAGTTCCCTTACAATTATTAGTTAACTCAATATTTTCAATACTTTTCCGCTCCAAATGACACTAATCAATGAACATGTTTGAGTGGACAGAACATTGGTCTTTCAATGTGAAATGGCTTCTGGCAAAACTTGTATGCACTAATAAGCAATTAAGCAAAAAATGGAAATGCAGTATCAGAACATTGAAGTGCTACTGTACCATGGGAAAAAGTACTATAATAGCACTGCAGAAATGTAAATGAAAATCCACGTTCCTTTAATAACAGCAATATCTCAAGACAATTAGAGGCACTCAAGTCTAATTCAAAGCAGATTTAGACAGGTTTAATCTCTCTTTTTAATCTACAAACTCAAAAAACACTGACAAAGAATGTACGTTATCAAATTAGTTAAAAATTAAAAGGTGCAAGTTATAAATATATTCATTAGAGAAGATCGAATCCTTTGAAATTCGAATTAACCCAAATTTGATTTATCTTGAATCAATTCACCGCAATTTCCAGTAATACAAAGCCTGCAATTGAAAACTGAAGCTGAAAATAATATGGACATATACCCTGCTGTAAATAAATATAGTGCATATATATCGACATAGGGTACTGTCACGCACGTGACTAGCAGGGTTTACGTAGAACCTGGTAAACCCCCAGAAGATGTTACAACACACAGGGGACACAGTGGTCTCGATACAAAGGAGGTTCCTGCCACTAGGGAGAGGGGGCACCTCCTGAACTCTACTCAAGTTGACTCCTGAGCTTCCAAGCATACCTATACAGGTTCTTTCAACCTGTTGGCAACCAGGATACCTTGGACCCTCAGCTGGCCCTAAGGTCACCCTGCCTAGTGAACAGGCTGACAATTTCTCTAGACTCACCATTATTATACAGAAACAGAAGGGAAGGAATACAAACAGGGGAAATAGACATGCAAGGAAAACACTCCAGGCGGCTTCAGTGCAGCAAACACCACTGCTGCACACAACACAACAGACTTCTTCCAGAGCAGATTCCTTCGAAAGTGGACCACATAGAAATGAGGATTCAGTTTCTATAACAGGCATCATGTGATGAAATCGCATCACATGCCTTAAATAGGGAAGGTACAGTCATATGAAAAAGTTTGGGCATCCCTATTAATGTTAACCTTTTTTCTTTAAACAATTTGGGTTTTTGCAACAGCTATTTCAGTTTCATATATCTACTAACTGATGGACTCAGTAATATTTCTGGATTAAAATGAGGTTTATTGTACTAACAGAAAATGTGTAATCCGCATTTAAGCAAAATTGGACCGGTGCAAATGTCGCGGGCGGAGGAATGGGACTCTACGCTCTCTTACTGCTCGGGTCCGGCTGCCGCTGCTGCTGCGGCCGCTGCTGCTCGGTGGCTCGAGCGATGGGCCGGATCCCGGGGACTCGAGCGGCGCTCCTCGCCCGTGAGTGAAAAGGGGAATGGTTTTGGGGGTGTATTGTCCGTGACGCCACCCACGGTTGTGGGGATTGTGTGGACACCACCGCTGCTCTGGACGGGCATCCCGGGAGCGGTGACAGGGAGCAGCTTTGTTGTTACTTCTCCCCTCCGTGGGTAGGGGGCTGTTGTCCCGGGGCCCGGTGATGGGGTAGGGGTAAATGGCAGGCCGGGTGCGGGGCCTGGTGAGGTGCAGGGTCGCGGGGGCAGCGCTGTGCTGCACGGCACGGTGGTACTCACTCAGCCTGAGACGATGACACAGTTCTCGGTCAAACACACGGCTGGAAAGACGGTTCCCACGGACGGCTGCTGTTGCTTTTCCCCGGTAGTTAACGGTGACTGTCTCTTTCCCTGCACCTAGTACTTCTGTTGGTTCCAATGGGTTCCCACCGGTAACCCGCTCCCCAACTTGGATATGGGCCGGAGGAGCCCCTCTTTGCCCGCAGGCGCTGGCCCTGAGAAACTGGTGCCTTGGCGGTGACGGTGTCTCTCTCATACGGTTGGACTGTTGCCTTCAATCGGGACTTAGTTGTTTGGAAACCCGGAGGTCCCCTTCACTGACGGATTTGGCAAATTCACGGTGACTCCAAGCCTTGCCGGGATCCGAAAGGCCCCTGCCAATGGTGCTGGCTTCTCCTTGTGTACCGGTCCGGTACCGCCGGGCCACCACCCATCCACGGTCCTCACGGCAACTCCGATAAGCCACTCCTGCAGACGGTCACCGCTGTCTGCTAACCTTGCTGTCTCTGTCCGGGGCACACACCCGGACTCACTTCAGTCTGCTCTCTTGCCACTTCACTACTGCTCACTTTCCCTCCTTCCACTTTCACTGTCAAAACTCAACTACTGCTTTTCCCTCCTCCAGGACTGTGAACTCCTTGGTGGGTGGAGACCAACCGCCTGGCTCCACCCCCTGGTGTGGACAACAGCCCCTGGGGAAGGCAACAAGGATTTTGGGTCTAGCTTTGATGTGCCTAACCGGGGTGTAGGGTGTGGTGATGTCATTACCTGTGACCCCTGGCTTGCCCAGGGCGTCACACAAAAGTATGGGCATCTCAAGATAAAAGTGACATTAATATTTTGTAGATCCTCCTTTTGCAAAAATAACAGCCTCTAGTCACTTCCTGTAGCTTTTAATGCGTTCCTGGATCCTGGATGAAGGTATATTTGACCATTCCTGTTTACAAAACAATTCCAGTTCAGTTAAGTTTGATAGTCGCCGAGCATGGACAGCATGCCTCAAATCATCCCACAGATGTTCAATGATATTCAGGTCTGGAGACTGGGATGGCCATTCCAGAACATTGTAATTGTTCCTCTGCATGAATGCCTGAGTAGATTTGGAGCGGTGTTTTGGATCATTGTCTTGCTGAAATAGCCATCCCCTGCGTAACTTCAACTTCATCACTGATTCTTGCACATTATCGTCAAGAATCTGCTGATGCTGAGTTGAATCCATGCGACCCTCAACTTTAACAAGATTCACGGTGCCTGCATTGGCCACACAGCCCCAAAGCATGATGGAACCTCCACCAAATTTTACTGTGGGTAGCAAGTGCTTTTCTTGGAATGCTGTGTTTTTTTGCCTCCATGCATAACGCCTTTTTGTATGACCAAACAATTCAATCTTTGTTTCATCAGTCCACAGTACCTTCTTCCAAAATGTAACTGGCTTGTCCAAATGTGATTTTTGCATACCTCAGGCGACTATGTTTGTGGCATGCTTGCAGAAACGGCTTCTTTCGCATCACTCTCCCATACAGCTTCTCCTTGTGCAACGTGCGCTGTATTGTTGGCCGATGCACAGTGACACCATCTGCAGCAAGATGATGCTGCAGGTCTTTGGAGGTGGTCTGTGGATTGTGCTTGACTGTTCTCACCATTCTTCTTCTCTGCCTTTCTGATATTTTTCTTGGCCTGCCACTGGGCTTAACAAGAACTGTACCTGTGTTCTTCCATTTCCTTACTATGTTCCTCACAGGGGAGACTGACAGTTTAAATCTCTGAGACAACTTTTTGTATCCTTCCCCTGAACAATTATGTTCAATAATCTTTGTTTTCAGATCATTTGAGAGTTGTTTTGAGGAGCCCATGATGCCACTCTTCATAGGAGATTCAAATAGGAGAACAACTTGCAAGTGGCCACCTTAAATACCTTTTGTCATGATTGGATACACCTGCCTATGAAGTTCAAAGCTCAATGAGGTTACAAAACCAATTTAGAGCTTTAGTAAGTCAGTAAAAAGTAGTTAGGAGTGTTCAAATCAAGAAATTGATAAGGGTGCCCATACTTTTGCACCGGTCAAATTTTCTTTAAATGCGGATTGCACATTTTCTGTTAGTACAATAAACCTCATTTCAATCCAGAAATATTACTCAGTCTATCAGTTATTAGATATATGAAACTGAAATAGCTGTTGCAAAAACCCAAATTGTTATAAAGAAAAAAGGTTAACATTAATAGGGGTGCCCAAACTTTTTCATATGACTGTAAGTGATCCTAAAGAGCCACACCTGAGATTGATAGCTACAGCCCACAGCCAAGCTGGAAAGGGTGCTTAACCCTTACAGCACCATAAGTAAAAGAGATGATATTAAATAACAGTAGTGAACCTGCCAGTGGCAAGGCACTGTAACCTTCTAACACCAGATTCACTCTGGGTCTCCCCAGAGCAAGATACACTCAGGACAGGTACTTAACACTATTTTTGATCAAAAAAGCATAAAGCCATCCCACTGCGACAAGGTGTACCCAAGGTGTGCATCATCAACAGTACCCAGACTACGACATCTGGATCGGTGAATGCGCCATAATAAGTTCACCTGTTTACATACTAGTGATGCAGTTCTTTCTTTTCTCATAATACTTGATGGTTATGTAAGGTGATGGACATACTGCCTATGTTCTCCTTGAAGACACAAGAAATGCTATGATGTGATGCATTCATTATAATGGTTGCCTGTGTAATGTTTCACACTGTCATTTTTATGAAGCTGTGTTCTGCCAGCAAGAGGTAGTGAGTAGGTATTAACAGAGTTAAGGGGGCTTTACACGCAACGACATATCTAACAATATGTTGTCGGGGTCACGGAATTCGTGATGCACATCCGGCATCATTAGCGACGTCGGTGCGTGTAACAGCTCTGAGCGAGTGTTAACGATCAAACATACTCACCTAATCGTTGATCGTTGACACATGGTCCATTTTCAAAATCTCGTTGGTCATTGTGGACTCAGGTTGTTCGTCGTTCCTGAGGCAGCACACATCGCTACGTGTGACACCCCTGGAACGATGAACAACAGCTTACCTGCATCCTCCGGCAACGAGGTGGGCGTGTCGTTAATGTGGCCGGTCACCGCCCCTCCGCTTCTATTGGTCAGCCGCTGTATGACGTCGCTGTGACGGCGCACGAACCTCCCCCTTAACGAAGAGGTTGTTCACCGCCCATAGCGACGTCGCTAGGAAGGTAAGTACGTGTGACGGGTGTTAGTGATATTGTGCACCATGGGCAGCGATTTGGCCGTGACGCACAAACGACGGGGGCGGATGCTTTCATGAGCAACATCGCTAGCGATGTCGCTACGTGTAAAGCAGCCTTTAATATTTGAGACTGGCCCAGAGTAGAAGGGGCTGATGTGAAAATACAGAGATAGTTTCCTGTTAGAAGGATAGGACCCAGCATGTTATAGAATGCAGGTAATAGGGTAAAAATAGGTGCAATAATAAGGCGATGCATCACACAAAAAGAAACGTGTTGTGCTAATTAAATAATTTTTTAAAGAATATTCATCTTGTGTGATGCAGCACCTGATTATTCTGCCTGTTTTTTACCCATTTACCTGGTTTTTACAGTATATCTCCATACTGTGAGTATTGGAGCTGATGGTCAATTCAGCAGCTCACTCCGTGCTAATTACCAACTAAGATCACCTGTGGCCTAGACTGGTCGTTGGATCTAGTGGTCTGCTATTGGACTTTTTACCACTGTAGTGGAGCGCCTCAGGTTCCAGTGTGGTCCTGCTGTACACTGTCTGAGGACCTACTGCAGGTGAGGAAAGATTCTCTGAACCACCATATGGTAGCATTGGAAAGTCCATCTGGGAGGTCAATACGGATTACCATGGAGATACGGTGACTGCATTCTCTGTTTGGACTACCAGAGATCCGGAAGTTCAGCTTTTCAGCATCGTGCGGATCAAGAGGATTGCAATGGAAGCAAGCATCAGTCTTGTGAATCTCGGGATGTTTGAGACTATTTACCGTGGAGATTGATGGAGATCACAGGGGTTGTCTATGTTGTTGGCCAGTGTTGTGCCTGGTCAGCACAACCGTATTGGATGAGTGAATTACCTTTCTTTGTTCCTAAACTTTCCTAAGAATTCTGCACAGGCAGCACTTTCTCTGTCTTTTTGTATGTACAGCATGTGATAGAAGCAGACCTAATGTCTGACTAGTGAGCAGAGCTGCGTGAAGTGGGTGTCACTGAAGTGGGAGGAAACTTAGGTAGAAGATAGTGTGCCGCCCCCGCGTCAGCAGCCGGGCTGCTCGGATCCGGATCCGCGGTGGCTTGAGGGACGTCCGGACCCAGTGAGTCGTGCGGCCTCTCAAATAAAGGGGGTGTATGTACAGGGGACGGTTTGGTTAAAGTCCGTGATGCCACCCGTGGTGTGTGGTAAGGGTGAAGTACCACTGCTGTAGCTGGGAGTACCCGGTGGCGATGGTGCGGGCAGCCAGGTGTTTAACCCCTCCACGGATAGGGGGATGCCCCGGGACTCGGTGGAAGTGTCGGGGAGATGCCGTCGGGCCGGTAAGGATTAATTGCGTACTCACTCAGTCCAATAACGCTGACACTGACAACCGTGGTAAACCAAAGTTCTTGATGCCACTGCAGCAAGGAGGGAGCATGCCGGGATCCCGTGCCCTTTGGTGTCGCTTGTTAGCCTGTGACCTTGACCTTGGCACCTTTCTCTGTAGTTGGTCCCCTTTAGCTTAGAACTAAACGGGTCCCCCTCACTGGTATGGCTAATGGAGTGAGCTTGCTCTCAGGGTTCACGCTTGGGATTTTCTGGACTGGGCAGTGGGAAAGTCCTATCCCCCTCGTTGCGCTAGTACCCCAATTTTGGAGCGGGTGGACAACGGAGCTTGAAGGCTCCGTCCTTGTCGGGTGAATTACCAGGACGCCTGAAGCTACTTCCTGGCCTGGGGTCCCCGTACCCCGTCGTGCCCTGGCCCCTGCCCAGTGATGGCGCAAGGCTGCCGGCTGTCCTCCTCGACAGTCCGTGCCCTTTGTTACGATCCCCTGCGACTGGTGTCCAGCTCCTACCAGGCCCAGACCAACGTCTGCCACCTAGTAAACAAGGAGCCCAGCTCCTGACCTCTCCTCTCTTTCACCTTCAACACTACACACTCCCCGTGACCTCTCCTCTTGAGAGTCACACTTCAACTCACTGTCTCCTAACACTCCTGACCTCCCCTTAACCAACCCCACAAGTGGCCAGCCCTATTCCCTGCAGTCCACTGGTGTGTCTGCTGGGTGTGGTGCAGAGTGTTCCTAGGGTTTTGATTAGTGTGTTCTTAGCAACACCAAAGGTCAGGGATCCGTAACCAAGGAGGAGCTGGACATCATGCAGAAGGGCAGATTGCACAATGTCCTGTGACAACCTGATAGGCCAGGGCGTCCCAATAACATGATCCTGAGTAAGAAAAAGAATTTCTGAAGTTCAGAGTGATCAAGAGGAGACAAGGCCTGGAGCAGGACGCCTAGCAGTAGGGCCCCTGAGTTTGTAACTCTAAAAGGTACCAAACCAGGACAGAGCAGAGTATGGGAGATGAAGAAAGTGCCCCTGGAAGTACTTCCAGAGAGTCAGAAATAGCTAAACTAAGGACCAGTCATATTAACAAGATAATCCTTTTAAGAGGAAATAAGGACACAGAAGTGAGGATGGAGAATAGGACTCTCACTAACTGGATTATACTACTAAGCTGGGTTGTGGTGAACAACACTTTTTTTTGTGTGATGCAGCGCCTGATTATTGCACCTATTTTTACCCTATTACCTGCATTCTATAACATGCCGGGTCCTATCCTTCTAACAGGAATCTGTCTCTGTACTTTCACATTAGCCCCTTCTACTCTGGGCTAGTCTCAAACATTAAAGGCTGCTTTACACGCAGCGACATCGCTAGCGATGTCGCTCGTGAAAGCGCCCGCCCCCGTCATTTGTGCATCACGGGCAAATCGCTGCCCGTGGCGTACAAAATCGCTAGTACCCGTCACACGTACTTACCTTCCTAGCGATGTCGCTGTGGCCAGCAAACAGCCTCTTTTCTAAGGGGGAGGTTCGTGCAGTGTCACAGCGATGTCACACAGTGGCCCACCAATAGAAGTGGAGGGGCGGAGAGCAGCCACATTAAAGTCACGCCCACCTCGTTGCCGGAGGACGCAAGTACGGTGTTGTTCGTTGTTTCTGGGGTGTCACATGTAGCGATGTGTGCTGCCTCAGGAACGACGAACAACCTGCGTCCAAAATCAGCAACGACATTTGGGAAATGTCAACAATCAACGATTTGGTGAGTATTTTGCATTGTTAGCGGTCGCTCGTATGTGTCACACGCAACGACGTCGCTAACGAGGCTGGATGTGCGTCACGAATTCTTGTTAGTGATGTCGTTGCGTGTAAAGCCCCCTTAAGGCTTGTCTAGGCAGTAGCCAAGTGAACCGAGGAAGCAAAGATATTGTGTTGAGAGTAAAGAAACTGTATGAAAATGCTGCATGTTGTAAAGACGACGTTCATAAAGCTATGCCACCGCTATCTGCTGTATATAATTCCTACAAAAAAACCCATAACAAAAATCCCTAATAAGATACTTTATTATTATTATTATTTAAAATAAATAGACATACATACATCAATCAACTATGTTCTTTTGTACGTGTACAATAGAGGGAGTATTGGTGCACATGGAGTAGCCACCCAATTAATTATTACTTATTAGTATAGGCCACCAAGAAATAAGTATGGCCAGCAGGGGGGAGAGGGACTGTCCCTCAAACAACATTCCTGCCTACTACCGGAGGTTACACCCCAGATTAGTTGATGCCCCTGCTGGCCCACAAAGGAGACCACCAGCTTCACTCTAAAGAGTCCAGTCCATTAGATAAAAACAGTTGTCAAATTTTGATAGTCATTCCGCAAATCACCCATATAACAAGGTAAATACTGTTTGCTTGTTTTGTACAATATGGGGTTAAGAGACACCAATTAGATCTCAACGGGGAATGTATAGATTTACAATCAGTAAAGAAGTTTTTTCAGCCATCCACAAGGATAATCCTAGCTACCCATGTTGAGGATAAAGAATTGAGTATCCAAAAATACTTAATTCAGCCATTTCATAGACTCAGTTATATAGTTCAGTAGATGTGAACTAACACACATATTTGTGAATGCTTTTGTTTCTTACTAACATGTATATATGTATATTGCATATTCAGTGTATTTTCCTTAAACTCAGTATATACCAGCATATGTAATTGTAAAAATGGCCACCATTTCCTGGTTTACACCCAAGACAGATGGACAAAGAGAAATTCCTGGAGCCTAGACTGACCAATCAACGGAGAATATGCAGATCTCTCTACGTCATGAAGCCCTGACCTACGATACTTGATTGGACTAGAACTTTTGTTTACACCCCTTTTACTTCATGGTCTAATTGTCCGAGA
The DNA here is from genome assembly GCF_048569485.1 of Anomaloglossus baeobatrachus. Lineage (NCBI taxonomy): Eukaryota > Metazoa > Chordata > Amphibia > Anura > Aromobatidae > Anomaloglossus > Anomaloglossus baeobatrachus. Next base: position 96,714,615 of record NC_134355.1, on the reverse strand, counting down.
ATAAAGATTTTCAGTCTTGCCTCAGCCTTGGTCGT
>NC_134355.1:96014875-96037375 GCF_048569485.1 Anomaloglossus baeobatrachus | reverse complement strand
CCGTTGTTCCCTGCTCCGTGACCTCGGGGATCCGGTGACGTCACGTCAAGTTCCTGATCACATGACATCACTGCGGCGGCCCCAGTCTTCCTGAGTCACTGGGCTGTGGGCGGTGTTTCACCACTCATCACAGTCCAGTGTGTCTCCTGTTTGCAGCGCTCTGCTGTGAGGAAGGAGGGAGCTGATGGGCTGTGACGAGAGGTGAAACACCACCCACAGCCCATCACTCACGGACACTGCGGCCGGCCGCGGGTCAGGAACTTGACGTGACGTCACTGGATCCCCAAAGATCACGGAGCCCGAGGTCACGGAGCGGGGAACAGCGGTCTGCAATAGCGCCTCTCACATGCACTATTGGCAACATAAAGGTATTTGAGAGAAACATTGTTTCTCAATATAATATCGATCTAGTAAATAAAAAATATGGGTGAACCACCCTTTTAATCAAAGGGGTTTTCTCATGAACAAGGTACAATTTACTCAATAGAGATCAGAATAAAACTAAGTTTTGCAATACGAGGTTTTAAAATGTTCCTGTGCTAAGATAATCTTATATAATGTGTCCCTTCTATGTGCTGTGTAATGGCCGTGTCTGACTGTACAGGGACATGGTCTGATCATACCACATCTCCTGGATAGAAGAGGACACAAAAGAGAGTATATAAAATAGCACAGCATGAGATCACAGGTGTGGCTCGCTGTGAGGCAAAACATTTCTCTGCCTCTATGAAAACAATGTTTCGCCTCACAGAAAGCCACACCTGTGATCCCATACTGTAATGTCTGTATACTTTTTTTTACTTTCTCTTCTGCTCAGGAGCTGTGGTATGATCAGACCATGTCCTTGCATGGTCAGAGAGAACCATTACACAGTACAGAGCAGGGACACATTAGATTATCTCTGCAAGAGAACTTTTTATCTTTTTAAAGATGTCCAATTGTGGAACTTAATATTATTCCAAGATTTAATAAAAGTAAGTAAACTTTAAGTAAACTGTAAAGGGGTACTCCAGCCAAAAACATTTATCATATACAGGATGCTCTGAACAGGTGAAAAACATTTGCTCAAACGCTCACTTATTGCTGGAAAGGTGCCCCGCTCCCCTTAGCTGGAAGACCACAGCTAGGAAGAGATCTAACATTGCAGCATTTGAGTACGGTGCACAGCCGCCTCCATCAGGGATCATGCTTGACTGATGCTACATTTAAGACTCCCTTAGCAGTTGCGGACCCCACGATCTTTAATTTATCACCCATCTATACACGCTTGTGTATTACAGCTCTGTTTATCCTCAGAGATGTATAGAAACATAAGGCTTCACTGATAAAAGCCTATTAGGGCCCTAACTGTGCCTCATTATGCCTCTGATTTCTTTCACAAGTATAGATTTTTTTTCCATTGGATTTCCCATGAATCCAAAATAAATCTCATATAACGAATTAGTTCTATTCTCCCCTTGAGATCATTCATTCCCTACTACATTTACCATTAAAGGGCTCATGCAGGTATAGAGAAACCGCCATTTACTTCCAGAAACCATGCCAAATCTGCCCAGAGGCCGTGTGTAGTATTGCAATTCAACTCCATTCACTTCAATGGAGGTGAGCTACAATAATCAGACACAAACCATGAACAGGTGCGGCTTTGTTTGTAGAAGAAAGTAACCATGTGTTTATTTTCTAATCTTCTACAATTCCATTAAATAGAGATGAGCAAAATGTTGCGCAATACCCTGTCCCAGCATTCAGTCCATTACTCTGCGGCAGCTGGACCAAAGCTGGTAAAAAACGTCCTCAACCAGCGCTCGAATGCCGGCAGCCCGGGCACCTAGTGCAAGTACTATGCTCCCGATCATCAGGACATTGCAGGGGCCTAGTGATTACAAGGATGTCTGCATCCCAGGGACTGCAGAGGGAGCTCGCACTACTCTGGTCCGGCTGCACGGAAAGTCAAAGTAGAAGCCAGACAGGGGTTTGTGAATATTTTTGCTCACAGCTAAGGGCCATTTGCTGGTTTTGTGAATTTGTTTAATTAAATACTTTCCAGAAGTATTGAATTAAACAAATTAAAAAAAATGATAAGTTTTATTATTTTAAAACTTGCCTTTTTTTTTTTGCTAATTTTCCAGATCATCTGCATAAAAAAAAAAAGTAAATAAATAGTTTTCGCACTAGCCACTAAGTCTATTAGACTTATACATCCGGTTGTGAACTGAAGACTTATCAATAGTCTCATTATCATGACAGACAGGATTACAATGAAAGATAACCATAATATATGCCCTAGATGAAACAGGGTATTTTAGTTGAATATTTTCTTTCTTATTCTAATTGGGCAAACAAAACAAAAGTGGAAAATTCTGCATATCCGGCAAAAACCGTACCTGTCGTAGATGAGTCCATCAATGCCATATTCTCTCATAAGCCTCCGATTCTCAGGGTCATTGGTATCATCACCCCAGCAAAATATTACTAAGCCCTTTGACTTGGCTTCTGGAATATAATTTGGATTTTTCAGTAGATCCTCCGTATGGACATTTATTCCCTAGATAAACATAATATAGAAAAAAATAAAAAGAAAAAAAATATAATAAAATATAGTTTTAACCCCTTCACGACCAGCCGATTTTTCGCTTTCCGTTTTTTTTTCGCCATTCTTTTTCTGAGAGACGTAACTTTTTTATTTTTCAGTCAATATGGTCATGTGAGGGCTCATTTTTTGCGGAACGAGCTGTACTTTTAAATTAAACCATCAGTTTTACCATATAGTGTACTAGAAAACGGCAAAAAAATTCCAAATGCTGAAAAATTGCAAAAAAAGTGTGATAGCACTATGGTTTTTGAGATATTTTATTCACTGTGTTCAATATATGGTAAAACTGATGTGTGAGTGTGATGCCTCAGGTCAGTGCAAGTTCGTAGACACCAAACATGTATAGGTTTACTTTTATATAAGGGGTTAAAAAAAAATCGGAAGTTTGTCTGAAAAAAGTGGCGCACGTTTTACGCCATATTCCGTGACCCGTAGCGGTCTCATTTTTTGGGATCTATGGCTCAATGACGGCTTATTTTTTGCGTCTCGAGCTGACGTTTTTAACGGTACAATTTTTGCGCAGATGCTACGTTTTGATCGCCTCTTATTGCATTTTGCGCAAAAGTTGTGGCGACAAAAAAACATCGTTTTGGCGTTTGGAATTTTTTTGCCGCTATGCCGTATACTGATCAGATTAATTGATTTTATATTTTGATCGGGCGTTTCTGAACGCGGTGATACCAAATGTGTGTATATTTTTTTAACCCTTTAATTTTCATTATCACGGGCAGAGCAGAAAACAGATACCCTCGCGCACGTCGGTGAGGTAATCTCACGTCTGCGCATTTAGCTTACCGGCGTGCACGAGGGCAACTATGTTTTCTGCTCTACCCGTGATATGGCAGATCGAACTGCGCCTGCGCGAGCCGACATGATTGCAATGGCGCGAGATTTGAAAATGCAACGTGAATGATGACAGAGGCGTCATCACGTCAATCAAGAAAGGAGGACGGTGATCAGCAGCAGGAGGGGGGGCAGGAGCAGAAAATGAGCCCGCCCATCTGAGCCCCACAGGTCATTAGCATACGTGGGGGTCATGTTTTATAAAGTTATTTTTGGGGTCTGGAAGGGGAGTCAGGGCACAAGGTGCACCTTCATAGAATGCAGCCCGGAAGCTGCAGAAGGTGACACTTTTAGTTTAATAGTGAAAAATCTGGTGACAGGTTCCCTTTAACAGTGCCAAATAAAACTACACATAATGGCATATTGATTTTGGCCTTTACATAGTGGCAGGAGCTTCAATGAAAATCATTTGCCAAATGACGTCTCCAAGTTTATTATTCATTTATTTTAATTGCTGATCTAGTGCCATACATTTCATAGCGCTTTACAGACATCAGGTTTAGTTATATAATGATATTCTGGCCAGGCCAATAATTCCAAAACCATTCTATATGGCATTTTATTTCTAAATATCCGTTTTGTTTGTTTTTTACTGTATGTATTAGTAAAGTCTTACCAAGATGTTTTCAAATTGCGCAAAACTGATTGCAAAATGAGTTGATCTAGACCGAAGATCCATGAGCTCTGGGTAGATTTCTGATTGGCCTTGTGTCAGGAAAAGTATAGGATATTTGTTTTGTTTCAGTCGAACCCTTGAGATGGAGAAAAAATAAAAAACACAAATACACATTGCAGGATTAGTGTAAAGACAATGTGAAAAACCTTCTAGTTGTCTGCCTATTTGGGTTCTGAGTACGATACTCGTATAGACTATATATAGTATATCACACAAGTGAGTACACCCCTGAAATTTTTGTAAATATTTTATTATATCTTTTCTTGGGACAACACTGAAGTTATGACACTGATACAATGTAAAGTAGTCAGTGTACAGCTTGTATAACAGCGGAAATTTGATGCCCTCTAAATAACTCAACACACAGCCGTTAGGCTGTGTGCACACGTTGCGTTTTTTGCCGCGGAAACGCTGCGTTTAGAACCGCAGCGTTTCAGTGGCAAATTGCATGCGTTCAGCTTTCCCAGCAAAGTGTATGAGAAAGCCGAAAAATCAGTGCACACGCTGCGTTTCTAAACGCAGCGTGTTGGATGCCAAAAATCGGTGCGGAAAGAAAAGCAGCATGTCACTTTTGTGCGGTGTGGCTGCGTTCTCTCCCCCATTAAATCAATGATGTGGGTCAGAACGCAGCTACACCGCAGTGAGCTGCTTTTTGTTGCGGTCCGCGGCCTTTGTCGGCACGCCAGAACGCAGGCATTTACCTGGAAGTGAGGTCAAGAGGTTTCCTGTTGACCTCACTTCCTGGCAAAGTCCAGGAAAGCCCCCGGTGTCTCCAAAGTGCCCGCCCCGACCCCCGACCCCCCTCCCGAAAATCCAACATGGCCGCGCGCACAGTAGCGCACCGGCCGCCCTGCTCCTATGATTTCTGTCGCATGTGCAATAACACATGCGACAGAAAAATGCCCCCCAGGCCCTGCCAGGTCACCCCCTATTCCCCCCCGGTATTCCCCCTTACCTGTCCGGTCGCAGCGCTGATCCCCCGCGGCCCCCTCCTCCTTCACAGCAGACGCCGGCCGGTCACATGTGCAGAGCAGCTGACAGCCAGCACTGTGTTCAGTGTGAGCTGTGCTGGCTGCTTGGCACTCTGCAGCTGTGACCCGGGGAGAGTGGGTGCAGATTTTTGGCACCCACTCTCCTCAAATGGAGGGTCTGCCCTCCTAGAAAATGGGGGATACGTTCCCTGAACGTGCCCCAATATTCTAGAAGGTCCAGAGGCGACGTGGGACGTCCATAAGGATTTCTGCGGACCCATTTTTTTCAAATTTTTTGATTAAATTGGAGAACAAGGGAATGATTTGGGGAGTGTTTTTTCTAATAAAAAAATTTGTCATTTTTTTTTGCTTTTGTTTACTGTCAATTAGTTATGTCGGGTATCTAATAGACGCCGTGACATCACTAATTGCTGGGCTTGATGCCAGGTGACATTACACATCTGGTATCAACCCCATTTATTACCCCGTTTGCCAACGCACCAGGGCGCGGGATGAGTTGGGGCGAAGCGCCAGGATTGGCGCATCTAATGTATGCGCCAATTCTGGGGCGGCTGCGGCCTGCTATTTTTAGGCTGGGAAGAGTCCAATAACCATGGCTCTTCCCACCCTGAGAATACCAGACCCCAGCTGTCAGCTTCACCTTGGCTGGTGATCTAATTTGGGGAGACCCCACGTTTTTTTTTTTAATTCTTTATTTATAAATTAAAAAAAAAAGCCTGGGGAGCCCTCCAAATTGATCACCAGCCAAGATGAAGCTGCCAGCTGTGGTTTGCAGGCTACAGCTGTCTGCTTTACCCTGACTGGCTATCAAAAATAGGGGGGACCCCATGCCATTTTTTCATTTTTTTTTTTTATTGGATAAATGCTAAGCTAGGCACCCTTTAGTGCCACATGAAAGGTACTAAAGGTGCCAGCTTAGAATATGCAGGCGGGGGTGGGACGTTATATATATTTGACATCCATTCATCCATTGACGCTTTTTAGGTTGTGTGCCCACAATCAGGGTTTGCAGCGTTATGGGCGCTGAGTGTTTTCCCTGCGTCCATAACGCTGCATTGTGCAGTAGAAGCACAGTGGAAGGATTTTTGGAGATCCCATGCCCACTGTGCTTCTCTTCTCCGCAGCATAAACTGACCGGTGGCGCAGCTTCCCGAGCCTCAGCATGTCAATTTATGCTGCGGAGATGAGTGTTCTCTGCAGGTAGCATAGAGCTAAAGTCCACAGCATCCTGAACCCAAATCGTGGGCATGGGCAGCTGCGTTCTCCCGTGGACAACACTCACATCTCTGCAGGAAGGCTGACACTGTGTACTAGACGCCGTGTCGCTGAATCATGGCCACATAGCCTTAGGCCTCTTTCACACGTCAGTGATTCTGGTACGTTTGTGCTTTTTTTTAAACGTACCAGGATCACTGACATACGCAGACCCATTATAATGAATGGGTCTACTCACACATCAGTAATTTTTCACTGCACGTGTCTCCGTGCGGCGTACCCGCGTGTGCGTGATTGCCGCACGGAGACATGTCCATTTTTTTTGGCATCACTGATGTTCCACGGACCACGCAGTGGTGTGGTCCGTGAAACACGTGCCAGAAAAAAACGTGCTTTTAAAATAAAAATAATTTTAACTCACCCGGCGTCCAGCGATGTCCTCTGCAGCCCGTTCTCCCTGCTGCTTCTGAGCCGGCTCATTATTGTCGCGCATATTCATGATGTGCGACACAGCCGACCCGGAAGCAGCTGCTGCGGGGGTCAGCGCCAGCCGGATGCTGCACCGCGGGAGCGATCAGCACCATGGAGAGCGGGAGCGGGCACAGGTGAGTTAATCTCTAAGTGCAATCACGGGCCACGGAGAACGGAGCCCGGATTGCACTTAGACAACCCATGTGTGCCGTGATTCACGGCACACGGAGGGACATGTGCGTGTTTTACACGCCAGTGAAAAACGTCAGTGTTTTTCACTGACGTGTGAAACGGGCCTAAAAGTGAGAATATTGTTGCTACAGCAACATTTTGGGTGAAGTAGCTGTGGATTCAAAATGCTTAATATACTCCTGAATAAAATCCTTGAGGGGTGCAGATTCCAAAATGGGGTCACTTGTGGGGGTTTTCTGACGTATAGGTACCCAAGGGGCCCTGCTAATGTGACATGGTGCGCGAAGTTTATTTCAACTTTTCCAAAATTCAAATGGTGCTCCTTCCATTCCAAGCCCTCCCATTTATCCAAACAGAATGTGGAGAAGGAAATGACATCACAGGTTTTTTTTTCCAAAGGTCTGTGTTCAACCAACTTTATTAACACTGACGAGTCTTAAAAAACGCACCTAAAAAAACGCATGAAAAACGCATGAAAACCGCATGAAAACCGCATGAAAACCGCATGCGTTTTTGATGCCTTTTTCTCAAAAAGCATTGTTTACAATTCTCCCCTCTGCCAGAGGGTGCGTTTTTTTCCGCGCTGAAAAAAAAGCAACGTGTGCACATAGCCTTAATGTCTAAACTGTGGGCAACAAGAGTGAAAAGATCCCAAAGTGAAAATGAACAAATTGTGCCCAAAGTGTCAAAAATTTTTGTGGCCACCATTATTTTCCACCACTGACTCAATGCTCTTGGGCAAGGAGTTCACAGGAGCCACTGGATCCTCTTCCATCTTTCATGACGACATCACAGAGCTGGTGGATGTTAGAGACTTTGTGCTCTTCCGCCTTCCATTTGAGGAGGCCCCACAGATGTTCAATAGGGATTAGGTCTGGAGACGCTTGCCCAGTCCAGCAGCTTCACCAGCAGTTTCTTTAGCAAGGCAGTGATCGTCTAGGAGAGGTGTTTGGGGTAGTTACATTGGAATACCACCCTGCAGCCCGGTTTCCAAATGGAGGGGATCATGCTCTTTTTCAGTATGTCACAGTACATGTTGCCATTCATCCCCACAGCTGGCAGCACTCATGTAGCCCCAAACTATCACACTCCCACCACCATACTTGACTGTAAGCAGGACACACTTGTCTTTGTACTCCTCACCTGGTTGCCGCCACAGACGCTTAACACCATCTGAACTAAGTAAGTTTATTGTTTTCTCATCAGACCACTGGACATGCTTCACATAATCCATGTCATTAGTCTGCTTGTCTTCAGTAAACTGTTCGTTGGCTTTGGAAGAAACTTTGATGCAGTGTAAAGGCCACTTTACACACCGCGACATCGCTAGCGATCGCACCCGCACCCATCATGTGTGCGTCACGGGTCAAATCGCTGCCCATTGCGAACAATATCGCTAGTACACATCACATGCACATACCTTCCGAACGACGGCGCTGTGGCCGGCGAACAAACGCTTTTTTAAGGGGGCGGTTCGTGCGGCGTCACACAGCGGGCCACCAATAGAAGTGGAGGGGCGGAGAGCAGCCGCATGAACGTCACTCCCACCTCGTTGCCGGAGGACGCAGGAACGCTGTTGTTCGTCGTTCCTGGGGTGTCACATGTAGCGATGTGTGCTGCCTCAGGAACGACGAACAACCTGCGTCAACAAATGAGCAACGATATTTGGGAAAGGAACGACGTATCAACGATCAACGATTTGTGCCGCTTTTTGGATAGTTAGCGGTCGCTTGTAGGTGTCACACGCAACAACGTCGCTAACGACGCCAGATGTGCGTCACGAATTCCGTGACCCCAGCGATACCTCGTTAGCGATGTAGTTGCGTGTAACGGGGCCTTAAGGCATATGGTCTGAGCACGAATAGACTGACCCCCCCCCCACCCCTTTAACCTGTGCAGCAATGTTAGCAGCACTCATACTTTATTATGAAAAGACAACCTCTGTATATGCCACTGAACATGTGTACTTAAATTGTTTGGTTGACCATGGTGATGCCTATTCTTAGCGTAACCTGTCTTGCTAAACCGCTGGATGGTCTTGACCACTGAGCTGCAGCTCAGTTTCATGGTGGTGGCAATCTCCTTACAGCCTAGACCAGAGGTCTCAAACATGCGGCCCACAGGGCACATGCAGACCCTGAGGCTGCTTGTTGCGGCCCGCAGACCCAGTGATGATCGCGGCCCGCAGAGCCCGTGACTATCACGGCTCTATGCTGAGGGTCGACGCAAGCAGGACTTTACTGCATTTGAATCCATTTGCAGTGACGCGCAGAGGAGCTGTCAGCTCTATTCCAGTTGCTGCTGCTGTCTGCCAATCAGATGCAAGGAGGTGACGTCATACAGTGACGTCACTTCCTTGCATCTGATTGGCAGGCAGCAGCCATTGGTACAGACTCCAGACACAGCTACTCTGAACGGCACCGTAAATGGATTCAAATGCAGTAAAGTTCCTGCCGGCACCGTCCCTCAGCATAGAGCCGCGATCGTCACGGGCCGCAACAAGCAGGTAAGGTACGTGCTCAAGATCAGGACTCACTGCGTCCTGGACGCAAGGCGCCTTGATCGGCGGGGCCGCAAGTCTCCTCCTTAGGGGACCGCAGCTGCCCGTGATCAGGGTTCAGGCCACTGCGGTCTCCTCGCTGTGTTCTGCCTACGGAGGATGCTTCCGACTCCGCAGCATAAATTTACATGCTGGCCCGTACACGCACAGTGGGCATGGGGTTTTTAGAAATCCCATCCACTCTGCTTGTACAGTACATAGCAGGGTTTTGGACGCAGTTGAAGCATGCTGCATCCAAAATACCGCAGATACTGATTGTGGACACACAGGGAACGGAGGAAAGGTGGAGATTTTTTTTTTTGCGTATTACTAAAGGATGGGAAGAATACTACAGGGATGGCCACAATACTACAGAGCACAATACTACAAGGGTGAGCAGAATATTACAGGACACAATACTGCATGGATGGCCACAATACTACAGAGCACAATACTACAAGGACGGGCTGAATAAAGAGAATTTTGTTTACTTACCGTAAATTCTTTTTCTTATAGTTCCGACATGGGAGACCCAAACCATGGGTGTATAGCTACTGCCTCCGGAGGACACACAAAGTACTACACTAAAAGTGTAGCTCCTCCCTCCGAGCATATACACTCCCCGGATGACAAATCCAACCCAGTTTAGTGCCAAAGCTGAAGGAGGACATCCACCCATAAGTAGAGATAGAGTAAAACCCGGAATAACCGGAACTTCTGTCTACAACAACAGCCGGTGAAAACACACGGAACAAGAAAACTGCCAACAGGCAACAGGGAGGGTGCTGGGTCTCCCATGTCGGAACTATAAGAAAAAGAATTTACGGTAAGTAAACAAAATTCTCTTTTTCTTTATCGTTCCTTATGGGAGACCCAAACCATGGGACGTCTCAAAGCAGTCCATGGGTGGGAAATAAACAGAACCGAGAAGTAGGCGAAACTTAACTTCACAAATAGGCGACAGCCGTCCGAAGGATGCGTCTGCCCAAGCTCGCATCTGCCGAAGCGTGAGCATGCACTTGGTAGTGCTTCGAAAGAGAGTGCAGACTAGACCAAGTGGCAGCCTGACAGACCTGCTGAGCCGTAGCCCAAGAGGCACCGACGGCTCTGGTCGAGTGCGCCTTAATCCCCGGAGGGGGAGGCATCTGAGAACATTGGTAGGCATCGGATATGGCCGACCTATTCAATGAGCTGGGGTCGGATTAGAAGCCGAGAGACCCTTGCGCTGACGTGTGGTCAGCACACAAGAGAGGTGCACCGCCCAATAAACAGCTTTAGATTTGGTGCGGACGCTCCGGATCTATGTGTGTCACCGTGACACATAGATCCGGAGCGTCCGCACCAAATCTAAAGCATGCAACGCTTTCTCAAAGCGATGCATAGGGGCCGAACCAAGGGAAGACAATGAAATGTCCTGGTTAAGGTGGAAAGGAGACACCACCTTAGGGAGAAGGTCCGGAGTTGGACGGAGAACCACCTTGTCTTGGTGAAAAAAACCAAAAAGGGTGACTCCGAAGAGAGCACAGTCAAATAAGAGACTCTCCTGAGAGAAATTATGGCCACCAGAAAGACCACTTTCTGTGAAAAACTAAACAACGAAACCTCCCTAAGAGGCTCAAAGGGGGGTTTCTGTAAGGCCATGAGGACCAGAGTAAGGTCTCAGGGATCCAGAGACCGCCGGTAAGGTGGAATGATGTGAGATGCGCCCTGCATGAAGGTGCGCACCTGGGCCAGTCGGGCGATATGCCGCTGGACCAATGCTGACAGAGCCGAGACCTGTCCCTTGAGAATGAGGGACAGACCTAGCTGCAGGCCGGACTGTAGAAAGGACAGGATGGTCGGCAAGGAAAAAACGGCCAAGGAGCATGGCCGGAAGAACGACACCAGGACAGGAAAATTCTCCAAGTCCTGAGGTAAATCCTGGCCGAGGAAGACTTCCGAGCCTGAGTCATAATGAAGATGACCTCGGAAGGAATGCCTGAAGCCGTAAGGATTCAAGGCTCAAGAGCCACGCCGTCAATCTGAGAGCCGCAGAATTGTTGTGGAAAACGGACCCTCTGAGAGAACGTCTGGCCGGTCCGGAAGATGCCACAGCACCTCTACGAACAGACGGAGCAGGTCTGGGAACCAAGCTCGCCTGGGCCTGGGGCGATGAGTACGACCCGATGGCCCTCCATTTTGATCTTGCGCAGGACTCTGGGCAAGAGAGCTAGAGGGGGAAACACGTAGGCCAGACGGAACTGGGACCAATCTGGAACCAGCGCGTCCGCTGCCAAGGCCTGAGGATCGTGGGAGCGAGCCACGTAAACCGGGACCTTGTTGTTGTGCCGGGATGCCATTAGATCCACTTCCGGAGTGCCCTGCCTGCTAAATTGACCGGAACACTGCCGGATGCAGGGCTCACCCGCCGCTGTCCACGGTTTGACGGCTGAGATAATCTGCCTCCCAGTTTTCTGCGCCTGGGATGTGGACTGCGGATATGGTGGACTAGGAGTCCTCCGTCCACTGAAGGATATGTTGAACTTCCAACATTGCTAGGCGGCTGCGAGTCCAAGGACTACAGCCCTGATTTCTAGCACATTGATCGAGAGGGCTGATTCGGACGGAGTCCAAGTGCCCTGTGCTCGGTGGTGGAGAAACTGCTCCCCAGCCGGATAGACTGGCATCCGTGGTGAGAATCACCCAGGACGGAGCCAGAAAGGAGCGTCCCTGGTACAGAGAGAGGGGCCGAAGCCACCACCTAAAGAGAGCTCCTGGTCTGTGGCGACAGAGCCACCAGTCTGTGCAAGGAAGAAGTCCCTTGCCCCAACAGCGGAAAATGTCCAGCTGCAGGGGACGCAGATGGAACTGGCAAGGGGAACCGCTTCAATTGACGCCACCATCTGACCCAGCACCTGCATGAGGTGCCTGATGGAATGACAGCGGAGCCTCAGCAGAGAGCGGACCGCCAGATGAAGAGACTGCTGTTTGACTAAGGGCAGCTTCACAAGTGCCAGCAGAGTCTCGAATTGCATCCCCAGGTACGTAAGTTCCTGGGTCGGGGTCAGAGTGGACTTGCAAGCGTGGCGAGAGTGAGCGAGACACTCCGCTGAGAGTGAGCGAGACACTCCGCTGAGAGTGAGCGAGACACTCCGCTGAGAGTGAGCGAGACACTCCGCTGAGAGTGAGCGAGACACTCCGCTGAGAGTGAGCGAGACACTCCGCTGAGAGTGAGCGAGACACTCCGCTGAGAGTGAGCGAGACACTCCGCTGAGAGTGAGCGAGACACTCCGCTGAGAGTGAGCGAGACACTCCGCTGAGAGTGAGCGAGACACTCCGCTGAGAGTGAGCGAGACACTCCGCTGAGAGTGAGCGAGACACTCCGCTGAGAGTGAGCGAGACACTCCGCTGAGAGTGAGCGAGACACTCCGCTGAGAGTGAGCGAGACACTCCGCTGAGAGTGAGCGAGACACTCCGCTGAGAGTGAGCGAGACACTCCGCTGAGAGTGAGCGAGACACTCCGCTGAGAGTGAGCGAGACACTCCGCTGAGAGTGAGCGAGACACTCCGCTGAGAGTGAGCGAGACACTCCGCTGAGAGTGAGCGAGACACTCCGCTGAGAGTGAGCGAGACACTCCGCTGAGAGTGAGCGAGACACTCCGCTGAGAGTGAGCGAGACACTCCGCTGAGAGTGAGCGAGACACTCCGCTGAGAGTGAGCGAGACACTCCGCTGAGAGTGAGCGAGACACTCCGCTGAGAGTGAGCGAGACACTCCGCTGAGAGTGAGCGAGACACTCCGCTGAGAGTGAGCGAGACACTCCGCTGAGAGTGAGCGAGACACTCCGCTGAGAGTGAGCGAGACACTCCGCTGAGAGTGAGCGAGACACTCCGCTGAGAGTGAGCGAGACACTCCGCTGAGAGTGAGCGAGACACTCCGCTGAGAGTGAGCGAGACACTCCGCTGAGAGTGAGCGAGACACTCCGCTGAGAGTGAGCGAGACACTCCGCTGAGAGTGAGCGAGACACTCCGCTGAGAGTGAGCGAGACACTCCGCTGAGAGTGAGCGAGACACTCCGCTGAGAGTGAGCGAGACACTCCGCTGAGAGTGAGCGAGACACTCCGCTGAGAGTGAGCGAGACACTCCGCTGAGAGTGAGCGAGACACTCCGCTGAGAGTGAGCGAGACACTCCGCTGAGAGTGAGCGAGACACTCCGCTGAGAGTGAGCGAGACACTCCGCTGAGAGTGAGCGAGACACTCCGCTGAGAGTGAGCGAGACACTCCGCTGAGAGTGAGCGAGACACTCCGCTGAGAGTGAGCGAGACACTCCGCTGAGAGTGAGCGAGACACTCCGCTGAGAGTGAGCGAGACACTCCGCTGAGAGTGAGCGAGACACTCCGCTGAGAGTGAGCGAGACACTCCGCTGAGAGTGAGCGAGACACTCCGCTGAGAGTGAGCGAGACACTCCGCTGAGAGTGAGCGAGACACTCCGCTGAGAGTGAGCGAGACACTCCGCTGAGAGTGAGCGAGACACTCCGCTGAGAGTGAGCGAGACACTCCGCTGAGAGTGAGCGAGACACTCCGCTGAGAGTGAGCGAGACACTCCGCTGAGAGTGAGCGAGACACTCCGCTGAGAGTGAGCGAGACACTCCGCTGAGAGTGAGCGAGACACTCCGCTGAGAGTGAGCGAGACACTCCGCTGAGAGTGAGCGAGACACTCCGCTGAGAGTGAGCGAGACACTCCGCTGAGAGTGAGCGAGACACTCCGCTGAGAGTGAGCGAGACACTCCGCTGAGAGTGAGCGAGACACTCCGCTGAGAGTGAGCGAGACACTCCGCTGAGAGTGAGCGAGACACTCCGCTGAGAGTGAGCGAGACACTCCGCTGAGAGTGAGCGAGACACTCCGCTGAGAGTGAGCGCTGACAGTCTGCACTGGATGAAGCCCTGACTAGAAGGGCGTCCAGGTAAGGAATCACTACCAACCCCTGGAGGAGCAGAACCGCAACTGGTGAATACACGAGGGGCCGTGGCTAACCCAAGGGGAGAGCCACGATTGGAAATGTTCCTCTCCGATTACAAAACGTAGCCAACGCTGGTGGGAAACTGCGAATGGCACAAGCAGAGAGACATCTCTGATGTCGATGGATGCTAAGAAATCTCCTTGGGTCATTGACTGATCGCAGAGATTTCTGCAAAATTGCCGCACCTGAACATGCTTGTTGAGAAGCTTTGAGATCCAGGTCGGAAAGCACCGTCCTTTTCGGGGACTAGGAAGAGATTTGAGTAGAAATCTCAGAACCGTTCCCAGTCGGGAACTGGTACAATTACTCCATTGGCCTGCAAAAATGCCACGGCCTGTGAGAAGGCGGCGGCCTTGGAGCAGGGGGGAGTTGTCAGAAAAAAATCTGTTTTGTAGCCGTGGGAGAGGGAAACCCACACCCACTGATCGAAGACGTGTCGCAACCACACGTCGCCCAAGAGGGAGAGCCTGCCACCGACCAAGTACGTTACTGGCGCGGCCAGATAATCAAGAGGAGGCTGCCCTGGTGGCAGCAGCTCCTGCCGACTTAGGACACGGCTTCATGCGCCAGTTGGTTTACGGACCTTGGCTGAGTTAGTGGACGAGGCCGAGGGCTTAGAGGACGACCAGTTAGAGGAAACGAAGGGAACGAAACCTCGACTGGTTCCTGCCCTGGAAGGTTTCCTGGGTTGTGGCATGGAAGTACTCTTCCTGCCAAAAGCTTCCTTAATAATTTCATCCAGTTGTTCACCGAATAGACTGGTCCCAGCAAAAGGGAGTCCAGCAAGGAACTTCTTAAGAAGCCTCTGCCTTCCACTCTTGAAGCCACAGGAACCTGCGGATAGCGAGGGAAGTAGCCGAGGCCACCGCAGTGCGGTGACAGTCTCCAGCTATAGGATGAAAAGACTGAAGCCTGGAAGTTAAGGTAACCAAATCGGGCATAAAGGCCCTGGTGAGGGAATGCATCTCCTCCCGAGTAGCAGAGATGGCTTTGAGAGCCCGCACTGCTGCAAAAGATGGGGAGAATGAGGCCCCTGCCGCCTCATATATACATTTGGCCAGAAGGACAACCTGGCGGACAGTGGGATCCTCAGAGAGGAGCCGTCAGCCACTGATACAACTGTCCGGGCTGAAAGTCTAGACCCCGGAGGGTCCACCCTTGGTGAATGAGCCCACTCCTTGACCACCATTGGTGGAAAGGGGAAACAGTCATCAGAACCACGCTCTGGGAAGCGTCTGTCAGGACAGGCTCTGGGCTTGGTCACAGTGACCTGAATGCTGGAGTGGATAAGGAACACATTCCTTGTACTCCTAGGCAAGGTATACTGATGCTTTTCTGCCAAAGAGGGGTGCTCCCCTGAAACAGGCGGATTGAGGTCCAGTACAAGTATAATGGACGCAATCAAATCATTAGCATCTGCGTCACTTTCGGACAGATCAACAGGGTACATGGAGAGCGTCCGAGCCCCCAGTAAGTCAGAAGTACGCTTAAAGCGTTTGTCAGGACGGGCCCTGGGTCTGCTCTCTTAGGTGAGATAAACTGGTGTTTTTCTACCCGAGAAGCCTGTTCTTCTGACACTGGAGGGTTAAGGTCCAGAACGGAGTTAATGGACGCTATCAAAACGCAAACATCTGCATCACCATCGGTATCAATGGGGTACATAGACGAAGCGTCTAAGCCCACAATAAGGGCATCCTCCTCGCCTTGTGACTTGGCCCGTGAGGCAGAGCCGTGGGACGAGGAAGGAGAGGAGTCCCTGCGTCTCCGTTTAGGAGGACGGGGTCTGGGATTAGGTGAAACAGACTCTGTGAGCTCTGCAGAGCGAGCTGGAGCAGCAGAGGCACCCTGAGAAGGGGGCTGATGCATGCTTAGCAGCGTCCGAGACAACTGTCCAATGGAGTCTGCAAAGGACTGGGAAATAGCATTGGAAAGAAGGGAATTTTGTTTACTTACCGTAAATTCCTTTTCTTCTAGCTCCAATTGGGAGACCCAGACAATTGGGTGTATAGCTACTGCCTCCGGAGGCCACACAAAGTATTACACTTAAAAGTGTAAAGCCCCTCCCCTTCTGCCTATACACCCCCCGTGGGATCACGGGCTCCTCAGTTTTAGTGCAAAAGCAAGAAGGAGGAAAGCCAATAACTGGTTTAAGAACAAATTCAATCCGAAGAAACATCGGAGAACCGAAACCATTCAACATGAACAACATGTGTACCCGAAAAAACAAAAATCCCTAAGAAAACAGGGCGGGTGCTGGGTCTCCCAATTGGAGCTAGAAGAAAAGGAATTTACGGTAAGTAAACAAAATTCCCTTCTTCTTTGTCGCTCCTAATTGGGAGACCCAGACAATTGGGACGTCCAAAAGCAGTCCCTGGGTGGGTAAAATAACCCCTCGTGATAGGACCGTAAAACAGCCCTTTCCTACAGGTGGGCAACCGCCGCCTGAAGGACTTGTCTACCTAGGCTGGCGTCCGCCGAAGCGTAGGTATGCACCTGATAATGTTTGGTAAAAGTGTGCAGACTCGACCAGGTAGCCGCCTGGCACACCTGCTGAGCCGTAGCCTGGTGCCGTAATGCCCAGGACGCACCCACGGCTCTGGTAGAATGGGCCTTCAGCCCTGAGGGAACCGGAAGCCCAGCAGAACGGTAGGCTTCAAGAATTGGTTCCTTGATCCACCGAGCCAGGGTGGATTTGGAAGCTTGCGACCCTTTACGCTGACCAGCGACAAGGACAAAGAGTGCATCCGAGCGGCGCAGCGGCGCCGTGCGGGAAATGTAGATTCTGAGTGCTCTCACCAGATCCAACAAATGCAAATCCTTTTCACATTGATGAACTGGATGAGGACACAAAGAAGGCAAGGAGATATCCTGATTGAGATGAAAGGGGGATACCACCTTAGGGAGAAACTCCGGAATCGGGCGCAGAACCACCTTGTCCTGGTGAATCACCAGGAAGGGAGATTTGCATGACAGCGCTGCTAGCTCGGACACTCTCCGAAGAGACGTGACCGCTACTAGAAAAGCCACTTTCTGTGAAAAGCGAGAAAGGGAAACATCCCTCATAGGCTCGAAAGGCGGCTTCTGGAGAGCAAGTAGAACCCTGTTGAGATCCCAGGGCTCTAACGGCCGCTTGTAAGGAACGTGCGTACCTGAGGAAGTCGTGCTAGGCGCTTCTGAAAAAATACAGATAGCGCTGAGACTTGTCCCTTGAGGGAGCCGAGCGACAAACCTTTTTCCAAACCGGATTGCAGGAAGGAAAGAAAAGTAGGCAATGCAAATGGCCCGGGAGAAACTCCCTGAGCAGAGCACCAAGATAAGAATATCTTCCACGTCCTGTGGTATATCTTGGCGGAGGTTGGTTTTCTAGCCTGTCTCATGGTGGCAATGACCTCTTGAGATAATCCTGAACACGCTAGGATCCAGGACTCAATGGCCACACAGTCAGGTTCAGGGCCGCAGAATTCTGATGGAAAAACGGCCCTTGAGACAGCAAGTCTGGTCGGTCTGGTAGTGCCCACGGTTGGCCTACCGCGAGGTGCCACAGATCCGGGTACCACGACCTCCTTGGCCAGTCTGGAGCGACGAGGATGGCGCGGCGGCAGTCGGACCTGATCTTGCGCAGCACTCTGGGCAACAGTGCCAGAGGTGGGAACACATAAGGAAGCCGGAACTGCGACCAATCTTGAACTAAGGCGTCTGCCGCCAGAGCTCGGTGATCGTGAGACCGTGCCATGAAAACCGGGACCTTATTGTTGTGCCGAGACGCCATTAGGTCGACGTCCGGCATCCCCCAGCGGCGACAGATCTCCTGAAACACGTCCGGGTGAAGAGACCATTCCCCTGCGTCCATACCCTGGCGACTGAGGAAGTCTGCTTCCCAGTTGTCCACGCCTGGGATGTGAACTGCGGATATGGTGGATGCCGTGTCTTCCACCCACGTCAGAATCCGCCGGACTTCCTGGAAGGCTTGCCGACTGAGTGTTCCTCCTTGGTGGTTGATGTATGCCACCGCTGTGGAGTTGTCCGACTGAATTCGGATCTGCTTGCCTTCCAGCCACTGCTGGAAGGCTTGTAGGGCAAGATACACTGCTCGGATTTCCAGAACATTGATCTGAAGGGTGGACTCTTGCTGAGTCCACGTACCTTGAGCCCTGTGATGGAGAAAAACTGCTCCCCACCCTGATAGACTCGCGTCTGTCGTGACCACCGCCCAGGATGGGGGAAGGAAGGACTTTCCTGTTGACAATGAGGTGGGAAGAAGCCACCACCGAAGGGATTCCTTGGCCGCCTGAGAGAGGAAGACGTTCCTGTCGAGGGACTTCGACTTCCCGTCCCATTGGCGGAGAATGTCCCATTGTAGTGGACGCAGATGAAACTGCGCGAAAGGGACTGCCTCCATTGCTGCTACCATCTTCCCTAGGAAGTGCATGAGGCGTCTCAAGGGGTGTGACTGGCCTTGAAGGAGAGATTGCACCCCTGTCTGTAGTGAACGCTGTTTGACCAGCGGAAGCTTCACTATCGCTGAGAGAGTATGAAACTCCATGCCAAGATATGTTAGCGATTGGGTCGGGGTAGATTTGACTTGGAAAAGTTGATGATCCACCCGAAACTCTGGAGAGTCTCCAGCGCAACGTTCAGGCTGTGTTGGCATGCCTCTTGAGAGGGCGCCTTGACAAGCAGATCGTCTAAGTAAGGGATCACAGAGTGTCCCTGAGAGTGCAGGACTGCAATTACTGCTGCCATGACCTTGGTGAAGACCCGTGGGGCTGTCGCCAGACCAAAAGGCAGGGCTACGAACTGCAGGTGTTCGTCTCCTATAACGAAGCGTAGAAAACGCTGATGCTCTGGAGCAATCGGTACGTGGAGATAAGCATCCTTGATGTCTATTGATGCTAGGAAATCTCCTTGAGACATTGCGGCGATGACGGAGCGGAGGGATTCCATCCGGAACCGTCTGGTTTTCACGTGCTTGTTGAGAAGTTTTAGGTCCAGAACGGGACGGAAAGACCCGTCCTTTTTTGGTACCACAAACAAATTGGAGTAAAAACCGTGACCTTGCTCCTGAAGAGGAACAGGGATCACCACTCCTTCTGCCTTTAGAGAGCACACCGCCTGCAGAAGAGCATCGGCTCGGTCGGGAGGCGGAGACGTTCTGAAGAATCGAGTTGGAGGACGAGAACTGAACTCTATCCTGTACCCGTGGGACAGAATGTCTCTCACCCAACGGTCTTGGACCTGTGGCAGCCAAATGTCGCCAAAGCGGGAGAGCCTGCCACCGACCGAGGATGCGGAGAGAGGAGGCCGAAAGTCATGAGGAAGCCGCCTTGGTAGCGGGTCTTCCGGCTGTCTTTTTTGGGCGTGACTGAGCCCGCCAAGAATCTGAGCTCCTCTGATCCTTTTGAGTCCTTTTGGACGAGGAGAATTGGGACCTGCCCGAGCCTCGAAAGGACCGAAACCCCAACTGTCCCTTCCTCTGTTGGGGTTTGTTTTGTCTGGGCTGAGGTAAGGATGAATCCTTACCCTTGGACTGTTTAATGATTTCGTCCAAACGCTCACCAAACAGTCGGTCACCAGAAAATGGCAAACTGGTTAAGCACTTTTTGGAAGCAGAATCTGCCTTCCATTCCCTTAACCACAAGGCTCTGCGTAAAACCACGGAGTTGGCGGACGCCACTGCCGTACGGCTCGTAGAGTCCAGAACCGCATTAATCGCGTAAGACGCAAATGCAGACATTTGAGAGGTTAAGGATGCCACCTGCGGAACAGATGTATGTGTGACCGTGTCAATCTGTGTAAGGCCAGCTGAAATAGCTTGGAGTGCCCATACGGCTGCGAATGCAGGAGCAAACGACGCGCCGATAGCTTCATAGATGGATTTCAACCAGAGCTCCATCTGTCTGTCAGTGGCATCTTTAAGTGCAGCCCCATCCTCCACTGCAACTATGGATCTAGCCGCAAGCCTGGAGATTGGAGGATCCACCTTGGGACACTGGGTCCAGCCTTTGACCACGTCAGGGGGAAAGGGATAACGTGTATCCTTAAGCCGTTTGGAGAAACGCTTATCTGGATAAGCGTGGTGTTTCTGGACTGACTCTCTAAAGTCAGAGTGGTCCAGAAAAGTACTTAATTTACGCTTGGGATACCTGAAATGGAATTTCTCCTGCTGTGAAGCTGACTCCTCCACTGGAGGAGCTGGGGGAGAAATATCCAACATTCTATTGATGGACGCGATAAGATCATTCACTATGGCGTCACCATCAGGTGTATCCAGATTGAGAGCGATCTCAGGATCAGAATCCTGATCAGCTACCTCCGCCTCATCACACAGAGAGTCCTCCTGCTGGGACCCTGACCAGTGTGATGAAGTAGAGGGCCGCTCATAGCGAGCTCGCTTAGGCTGTCTGGGACTGTCGTCCGTGTCAGAGCCGTCACCCTGGGATGCATGGGACACCCCCGGAGCCCGGAGCTGTTCCAACTGAGGGGGACCAGGGAGCAGTGATTCAACCGTGCCCATGGTCTGAGTTACTGGTCTAGGGTCTAGACTGCAAAGTTTCTAGAATTTTAGTCATAGTCACAGACAATCTATCAGCAAAAACTGCAAACTCTGTCCCCGTCACCTGGACAGTATTCACAGGTGGTTCTCCCTGGGTCACCTCTAGCAGAGGCCCCGGCCGAGCAAGTGCCACAGGGGCCGAGCACTGCACACAATGGGGGGTCAGTGGAACCTGCCGGTAGAATAGCCTCACATGCGGTACAAGCAGCATAGAAAGCCTGTGCCTTGGCACCCTTGCTTTTTGCGGACGACATGCTGTTGTCTCCTCTGAGCAATCTAGGAGGGTGTATAGCCAAGAATCACCAGCGACCGTACAGTGCAATGTATAGCATGCAAGCATAAAAATACAATTGTACACTTCGGCACTAGTGGGGTCAGCACCGGAGGTGCCGCTTACCGCCCCGCTCAAAAGCGGGTGTGTGGTCGCCAGAATCCCGTGCCTGGGTCTCCCAGAACTTGTCTCCCCTCTCCAGCTCAGACTGCACACAGGAATGGCTGCCGGCGTTCTGTGAAGAGGGGCGGACCGTGGGCGTGCCTCAGACAAAGTGCGGGAAACTGGCGTCCCACTGTGCCCAGTGTGAGGGCTGGAGTATGTAAAGTAGACTCCAGCCCTCGGCGCTGACGTTCTGTACAGCGTCCCGCCCTTCCCCTGACTGGCAGGCCTGGGGGCGGGAACGAAACGAAACTAGGCCGCAAAAGCCGGGGACTCTAGTAATAAGCGCGACCGTCAAATATGCATGGCCAGCGCGGAAGTCCCCGGCGCACCACAAGTCCCAGCCGCGCCGCAGTGTAAAACTGTCAGCAGCGGCCGGCGCGGCAGTTCCCAATACAATAACTCCCTCAGCAAGCTGTAGTTAGTGTGGCACAAGCGCGCAGCGCTGTTGTCCCCGGCGCACTAACACACCCAGCCATGCTGCAGTGTGTCTGCGCGCGGTCTGTACGGGGACACGGAGTACCTTGACGTAGCAGGGCCCTGTCCCTGACGATACTCCGCTCCATATCCAGCAGATTCCCCAGGGGCTGTGGATGGAGCACGGTCTCAGTGCCTGGAGACCGGTAAAATCCCACTTCACCCAGAGCCCTAAGGGGGATGGGGAAGGATGCAGCATGTGGGCTCCAGCCTCCGTACCCGCAATGGGCACCTCAACCTTAACAAACACCGCCGACAAAAGTGGGGTGAGAAGGGAGCATGCTGGGGACCCTAGTATGGGTCCTCTTTTCTTCCATCCGACATAGTCAGCAGCTGCTGCTGACTAAACAGTGGAGCTATGCGTGGATGTCTGACCTCCTTCGCACAAAGCTTGAAAACTGAGGAGCCCGTGATCCCACGGGGGGTGTATAGGCAGAAGGGGAGGGGCTTTACACTTTTAAGTGTAATACTTTGTGTGGCCTCCGGAGGCAGTAGCTATACACCCAATTGTCTGGGTCT